>NC_025997.2:132481710-132694550 GCF_000442705.2 Elaeis guineensis | reverse complement strand
ATTATCCGACTAAAGGAGTCTCGATCGAACAGACCCATTTCATTTTCGACTGCCAAGCGGCAGAGCCTAGATTACCGACTCACTATCGGGCGAGGTTGGCAGCCGACGTCCAACTCCTGCAATGTGCCAGACCGACCGACGGTATCTCCGGGGCTTCACCCGACGTTCCGCAGTCGAATACCGACGTATGGTCGGTCAGCTCCCCCAAACATCGTACGACTGCTATGGGCTGCTGTCCTGACAAGGATATGCGGCGTGGCCGCCCTGGGGACATTGTCTTGCCAAGGACATAGGTCAACCCCAGTGATTTGACTGCCCATGGCGACTTAACAATCCACGATGATTCTGACAGCCTCCGACGATTTGATTACTCTTCAGTTGTCTGCGCCATTAATGGCAGGACCACGCCACGCCCTACTATAAAACGAGGAAGGCAACAATGTCGAAGGGGTTCTTTCCAAGCTCCTGAGCTCTCTCTCTATCTCTCTCTCTGGCTCTCTCCCGCTGACCCCCTGATTCTTTTCTACTGTTGCCTAGTCTCCTCTCTGACTTGACCGTCGGAGGGTCCCCGTCGGAGGTATCTCCGATCAGTGTGGACTTTTTTTGCAGGCACTCGTTCCCGGCAACCAGGCGACGAGGGGATTGGCCGCAACAGGTTTGGCGCGCCAGGAAGGGGGGATCACGACCTCCACAGAGCTTGAAAAATCCTTTCGAGATGACAAGAACCAGGACTCAGCGATCAAGAGCTACCGGATCGGTGAGGCACTCTTCCCACTGAGGAGAGCCCTCTCCTCCACCCTCCGTGGCGGAACTCAGCTCTCCGCATCCTGTGGAGACCACAAAGGCGTAGATCGCGGCGATCATGCGGCAGATGACTGTGCTGACGGATGCAGTCAAAAGCCTTCAACAACAACCAACCCGATTGCTGCACTCGCCGATGCAGCAACCGATGGCGCACCCGATGCCATCCAGGAGCAGCCATCGACGCCCGTGTCAGTCTCCGTCTCCTCTTCTGGAGCAGCCGTCTCAACAGTCCCACCGAGAAGGGAAGAGGCGGTCACGGCGTGATACCCACCAATCCCGACGTCCCTCTCCTTCCCAGCTAGAGTGAGCGAGGAAGGAGAAGCGGTCGCGGACACCGTCCGCCTCCCTCTCAGATTCATCGGGAGACTCGACCCCTGAGGTCTCCCAACACCGATGGATCGACGACTACGAACGTAGGTTCGAAGAAATCGACCGTCGGCTCGCCCAGCTCTAGGTGGACGGACAGAAGTCTTTGAATGACGTCGACTTCCAGACCGTCCAACCTCTCTCCCGACTCATCCTCGACGAGTCAATTTCTAGTCGGTTCAAGATGCCCCATGTGGAGCCTTACGATGGCTCCACCGACCCAGTTGACCATCTGGAGAGCTACAAGGCTCTCATGACGATCCAAGGGGCAACCGATGCCCTCCTTTGCATCGGCTTCCTCGTCATACTTCGCAAAACCGCCAGGGCCTGGTACTCCGACCTCCGCTTAGGAAGTATTCACTCCTTCGGGCAGCTCGAGCACTCTTTCGTGGCTCATTTCAGCACCAGTCGGAAGCCGCCATAAACCTCGGACAGCCTTTTCTCCCTCAAGCAGGGAGAAAATAAGATGCTCTGATACTTCGTGATGCGATTCAACACGACCACGCTTGAGGTTCGGGACCTCAACTAAGACATGGCTATCTCAGCCATGAAGAGGGGGCTGAGGGGGTCCTGATTTACATACTCTTTGGACAAGATCCTCCCCCGGATATATGTCGAACTACTGGAGTGCGCGTACAAATACATGCGCGCAGATGAAGGAGCCTCCGACCGACACCTGACCGAGACCAAGGGCCCGAAGGAGAAGCGAAGGAAAGGTCGTGCTCTTGCCGAGCTTAGCGGGCCCCCGACCGACAAACAAACCTCGCTCCGATGACAGAGCTCGAGATCGTCCCAACGACAGAGCCCGAGATCGCCCCGACGGTGGAGTCCAAGGCCGATCCGTCGCAGGTATAACTCCTATACTCCTCTCACTGCTCCTCGTACGCAGATTTTGATAGAGATCGAAGGAGAAGAATATCTGCGATGGTCCCCGCTTTTGAAGGCAAAGGGCCTCGACCGGTGAAAATACTGTCGATTTTATCGGGATCACGACCACAATACCGAACAGTGCATCCAACTCAAAGATAAAATCGAGGCCCTCATACGCTGAGGGTATCTCAAAAAATTTCGAAGGAGCCCTTCGACTCAACTCATCCCCGACCGACGACCCCAACCGACTGAAGAGGCAGCGAACAACCAGCCCACGGCCCGGGTCATCAACATGATCTCCAAACGACTGGACCGGAGGACGACTGCTGGAGGAGAGTCGATGAAGAAGTTGCGCTAAGATGATGTAATTACTTTTACAGATAAAAATGCTCGGAGAATCCAAACTCCCCATGACGACGCTGTTGTTGTCTCGGCAATGATAGCAAATTATGATGTAAGAAGAATCTTTATTGATAATGAAAGTTCGACTAATATTTTCTTCTACTCGACCTTCTCTCGAATGTGACTGTCGACTGATCAGCTCAAAAGAGTCTCTACACCCTTAGTAGATTTTGCTGGAGATGCTATCACGGTGGAAGAAGAAATTACTCTTCCCGTGACAGCTGGAACCGAACCACGATAAAGTACTGTCCACCTAACCTTTACGGTCGTCCAAGTACCTTCGGCCTACAACACCATACTTGGAAGGCCCGGACTAAACATCCTCAGAGTGATAGTCTCGACGTACCACCTGCTGGTTCGGTTCACGATAAAAAATGGAGTCGAAGAGATGCATGGAGATCAACAGCTCGCTCGACGATGCTTTCAAATCTCTGCTCAAAGCAGCGAATCGAAGGACTCTCTGACGGTCGACAAGTTGGACCAATGGAGAGAGGAAGAACGGGGTGAACCGACCGAATGACTGGTTTCCATCCCAATAACGGAGAATCCCGAACGAGTAGTCTGGGTCGGATCTCAATTATCCGACCCTGAGCAACGGCAGCTAATAGAGCTATTGAAGGCCAATGTCGATGTATTCGCTTGGTCGGCAGCGGATATGTCCGGCATCCCTCCGGAGACGATGACTCACCAACTCAACATCGATCCTGGAGTGAGGCCGGTGAGGCAGAAGAAGCGGTCTTTTGCTCCCGACAGACAGAAGGCCATCGACGAGGAAGTGGACAAGTTACTCGAGGCGGGCTTCATCAGAGAAACCATGTACCCCGACTGGCTCACCAATGTTGTCATGGTGAAGAAAGCCAATGGGAGGTGGAGGATCTGCATCGACTATACCAACCTGAATCATGCTTGTCCGAAGGACAGCTTTCCACTTTCGAAAATCGACCAGCTGGTAGACGCGACGTTCGACCATCGACTGCTCAGCTTCATGGATGCCTTTGTCGGATACAATCAGATCCAGATGGCACCCGAATACGAGGAGCATACAACCTTCATGACTGCTAAAGGCCTTTACTACTACAGAGTAATGCCCTTCGGACTGAAAAATGCCAGAGCCACCTACCAGCGACTCATCAATAAGGTCTTCAAAGACCAAATCGGGCACAACATGGAGGTGTACGTGGATGACATACTGGTGAAGAGCGTGCAGACTTCAGATTATGTCCAAGATCTTGAAGAAACTTTTCGCACTCTTCGACAACATCGGATGAGGCTGAATCTGACTAAGTGCGCCTTCGGGGTGACTTCGGAAAAGTTCTTTGAGTTCCTCGTTTCTCAACAAGAAATTGAAGCCAACCCCGAGAAGATAAAGGCGATCATCGACATGCGGCATCCGGACATCAAAAAGGAGGTACAGCAGCTTAACGGAAGGATCATCGCGCTCAGTCGATTCATCTCTCGGTCGGCTGAGAGATGCCTCCCGTTCTTCAAAACCCTGAGGCAGGTGAAGGACTTCACTTGGTCGGACGAGTGCCGGCAGGTCTTCGAGGATTTGAAGAGATATCTGGTCTCCCCGTCGCTGCTTGTAAAGTCGGAAGTCGGAAAAATATTGTACCTCTACTTGGCAACCTCCCCAGAGGCGGTTAGCTCGATGCTCGTCTGGAAGAACGAGAGCCGAATTCACCAGCCCACATACTACACCAGCAAAGTACTCCACGAAGCTGAAGCTCGGTATTCAAAGATGGAGAAAATGATATTCACCTTGATCGTGTCTGCGCAACGACATCGTCCGTATTTTCAAGCGCACGCTATCGTGGTCCTCACCGACCAGCCCCTGAGGGTGATCCTACGTCACTTCGACACATCGGGATGACTAGCGAAATAGATGATGAAGCTGAGTGAGTTCGACATTTAGTACCGACCACGATCTGCCTTGAAAGCTCAGATTTTGGCTGACTTTATTGCGGAATGCCCGACAACCGACCAAGAATCGAAAGCCGAGCGCTCCAAAGAGGCTGCGACCTCTGAATGTGATCCTGGGTCTACCTGGGTGTTGCACATCGATGGAGCTTCCAACGCTCAAGGAAGCAGGGCCAGATTTCTGCTCACTAACTCGAAAAGAGTGGTTACCGAGTACGCCCTTCGATTCGACTTCAAAGCCTCCAATAATCTAGTCGAGTATGAAGCACTCCTCACTGGCTTGAGAGTAGTAAATGAGCTTGGGATCGACAGCTTCAGAGTCTTCTCTGACTCCCAGCTGATCGTGGGACAAGTCAAAGATGAATTCGAGGCACGAGATCCGACCATGGCAAAATATTTCCAGAAGGTGAGAGATCTCGTGGCACAACTCAGGTATTTTGAGATCTCCCACATTTTCAAGTCGGAGAACGCTCGGGCTGACGCACTCTCCAGGCTTGCGATATCAGCCTACGACACTTTAGGCCAGACACTTGTGGAGAGTCTCGAGCAACCGAGCATCGACAGGGCCGAGGAGGTGCTGCAGCTGGCGACCGAGCCGAACTGGATGGATCCGATCGTTCGGTATCTGACCGACGAAACTAGCCCTGAAGATCCAATGGAAGCCAAACGACTCCGGTGGACGGCCTCCCACTATGTCATGATGGACGGCTGACTCTACAAAAGGTCGTTCTTCCTTCCCTTACTGAGGTGCCTGAGATCGACTGACGCGGACTACGCGCTCAGAGAGGTGCATGAAGGGATCTGCGGAAATCACTTGGGGGGCAAATCTTTGGCCTACAAGGTCCTACGACAGGGTTATTATTGGCCCACCATGAAAAAGGATGCGGCTGAGTTGGTTCGGAGGTGTGAGCCATGTCAGAGCTACGCTAACATACAACACCGCCCTGCCAACCAGATCACTCCCATAGTCGCCCCGTGGCCCTTCGCCCAGTGGGAAATCGACATACTTGGTCCTTTTCCTTCGGCATCTGGCCAAAGGAAGTTCATAGTCGTCGCAATCGACTACTTCACTAAGTGGGTGGAAGCCGAACCTCTGACGTAGATCATCGAGCGGAAGATGGAAGACTTCATCCAGAAGTCCATCATCTTCAGGTTCGGACTATCGCACACTATTATCACCGACAATGGATGACAATTCGACAATCGAGACTTTCGAAAGTTCTGTGCGAGATTTCATATCGCGTATAGACTGACCTCGGTCAGACATCCACAGTCCAACGATGAGGTCGAAATAACCAACCGAACTATTCTGCATGGACTGAAGACCCGACAGAATGAAGCCAAAAACCTCTGAGTTGAGGAATTGAATTCCGTCCTGTGGGCATACTGAACGACACCCCATATCTCGATCGAAGAATCTTCTTTCAGCTTGGCTTATGGGACGGAGGCGATGATCTCACTCGAGATCGGGCTACCATCGATTAGAGTTGAGCAGTACTGTGAGCTGGGCAACTCCGAGTGTCGGAGAGCCGACTTGGACCTCCTACCCGAACTCCGACACGAAGCTCAACTCCGCATGGCTTCCTACCGACAAAGAGTGGCCCGATACTACAACACTAAAGTCAAGTCAAAGTTTTTCAGACCCGAAGACCTGATCTTGAGGAAGGCAGAAGTTTTGAAGCCTCTAGACCAAGGAAAATTATCCCCGAACTGGGAAGGACCCAACAAGATAGCAGACATCTACGGGCTGGGAGCCTACCGACTGGAGACTCTAGAAGGAATGGCCATTCCTCGGACTTGGAATGTCGACAACCTGAGATTGTACTACCAGTGAACTCTTTGTGCCCTTGTTCGGAATACAAACTCAGTTTCAAAACTTCGGAGTCTAGAATCCTGGCTCTTCAATTGTGCGTCGGTGCTCACTAGTAGTACGAGCCTCGACGCTCCGACTTGGGCCCAACGTTCCATTGGAAATTTGCGGCCCGATCGCCGACGATGCATCGAACTCTTACGACGACCGATATATCTACGTTGGTGGAAGGCTGGCGATGGCGATGAAACCCCCCTAAGTTGAAGCCACACTCCTTCCAAAGTCAACTCTTGAGCAAGATGACTGGCTAACTTGCCGACTTGGCTCTGGCCAAGAAAGGCAAAACGCCAACGCGACCAACGTCGCGTTCGTAACATACCGATCAGGTCACGATCGGTCGAAGGGTATTCGGCTTACCACCATTTATCACACGTCGCGACGTATATGCCCGATAAAGATCCGGGCAATGGATGACCGACTTGTCATCACCGAATGCGTCGGACACTATTCGACTATCAGACTCTATGGGATGATCGGGTCAAAGAGCTATGCCTGAAGGTCTGTCGACACCCGACTCGGCATACACGCCCGACTCAAATCCGGGCAACGGATGCTCGACTTAGACTCTCGACTGTCGGGTCGTACGACAGTCGGGACGTTGATCTAAAATCGAAGCTCGCTCTGCCTTTATCGTGGCACGTGCTACCGACTACCTCGGCTAACTACCCGGGATCTTACCGAACGTCCTAACAAGGTACGTCGGGCCTACGACTTATACGCTTAGGGGCGTTTCGGTGAAACATACATTTCAAGATGCATTCCAAGATGCATAAAGAAAAAGAAAGTGGAAAATTTTCAATTTCATTCAAGTATGAACTGAATTTATAAAATTAGGCCGAAGCCCGATTACAAGTACACTAAGTAAGAACAAAAATAAAAGATGCTCTGACTACTCATCGGAGTCAGCTTCTTCAACTGGGAGAAGTTCGGGGGCGATCGGCGTGGCCGCTCGGGCCGGAGTAGCATCAGGATTTGGAGCCGCCTCACCTTCGGTGACCTGCTCTGGGATAGCTTCTTCCGCGGTAGTGTGATCTCCCGATGACGGGTCGGCCACCTCTTCTGCAGCTTGGCCCTCCAACCCTGGGGGAACGACGCTGCTGAGATCGAGCTTCGGATACAGGCCCTGGACTGCCTCCCGAGCATCCTCGTACCCCACTCGGTACGAGGCGAAGCCACTCTCTAGGAGCTCCTCGTGATATTCGTCGGAGCCGCAGAAGTCCTCCATCGCCTGACCTAGAGCCTCTCTCACCGACTTTGCCTCCGCCTTCGCTATGTCTGCATCGGCTTGGGCGGTGGACAGGTTCTCTTCAGCCTTGGCGAGATTCTCCAAGCTTATCCAGAGTTGCTCGCACTCAGCCTCGAGCTCGACGATGCAACCATCCCGCTCGCACCGCAGTCAGTGAGCGGTACGACCCTTACGCCTGGCTTCCTCAGGGGCCGACTGAAGTTCGACCCCCGAGGCAGCCAGGGCATCGGTGAGGCAGGAGATCTCCTCCTCGAGTCGGACCTCACGGCCAACCGACTGCTTCAACTGCTCGACCATGGTCACCTTCTCAGCCTCAACGATCTTTGCCTTCTTCTTCCAGGCTGCGAGAACATCGTCGAACCTCCGGTACCCGACCAACAGCTCGGATATGTTGTAGATCAGCTGCAAATAACAAGCCGATTGTCAGAAGACCGAGCTGATAGAAAACAATAATGAAAATGAAAAGTGAAGAAGAGGAGCTCACCTGGATCACAGTCGGAAAGAAGGAAAAAAGCATGTTGGACATCGTCTGACTCTTCATGATCTCTCAATCGGTCGGGAGAATGGTTGCCTGGCACAATCTCCTGGCCAAGTTATGGTTAGTCAAGGCCGACGCTCCTTCGAAAAGCTGGATGTCGGACGACGTGGCTCGATCAGCCGACCTTGTGTCATCACCCGGCACCATCGGAGCCTTCCCTCGTCCGACCGCCCAGGCCCGAAAGTTGGAGAGAGATGGAAAGCTCGAGCTTGACTGGGTCCCTCCCGAGCCCGCAGTGGCAGCCACTGCAAGTCCTTCGGGCTCACGCGCTTCTGCCCGAACCTCTTCCATGGGTGGGGGAGCCGATGCTCCTTCGGCTGCCCCCTCGGCCAACCCTTCTTCGGTCGGTGCCTCGGGTGGCACCACCGGAGCCGACAGGGCGACGACCGGCTTGTAGCCTGACGCACGTTCAGCGTCGGGCTACGTCCCCATCATTGCAAGATCGGTCGACGATGCTATCTGAGGCCTCTTGGGAGGCCACGATGGTCCGATCCCGGTAGCCGACCTCTTTCTTGCCGCATGTTGCCGAATCTCGACGTCCGTCAGCCTCATTCTCGACGGCGTACCTGCAATTTCAACAAAAAATTAGTGCAAATTTGGAGATAGACGAAAAGCTAAGAAACAACCAACAGGCTGAACTGTACCTAGGTGGGGGACCAAGCTCAAGCTGGTGTCGTAAAGAGCTTGTTCAGTAAGAAGCTCTCTCTGCTTCGGTACCGACATATCTTTGAGTCGGTAAAAATCTTCCCGATCGTTTGCCTCCACTCGGCTATTCTCGTTCGGCCGAGTCAGGGGGTCCCCCCAACGGGAAGGAAACTCCCAGGGAAGTGAAGAGGAAGCAAAGAAAAACTGATTCTTCTACCCATGAATTGACGATGAAAGACCAGTGATGAAGGAAAGACCCTTCCGAGGATTGAAAAACCACCACCCTCGGGCTTTAGGGTGGGGTCAGAGCACAAAGAATGCTTAGAAGAGGAAGATACGAGGATTGATCGGCAAAAGCCGACACAACAAGACGAAGCTGACTATCAGCCGAACTGAGTTCGGTGCTAGTTGCACCGGACAAAGTCTGTAGTAGTCCAGGATGTTCCGGACAAACTCCGGAACCAAAAAATGAAGATCAGTCCGGAGGTCCTCAACATAGAAAGCCACCTGGTCCGGGGGTGGGTTGTTAACCCGACCGTCGGCCCTGGGGGCGAACAACCGAAACTGCTTCGGGATGCAGTACTGTTCTCTGAGCCGATCGACGTTCGGCCCCGAAAGTGAAGAAATCTCCACCTCCGGGGTTGACCGAGAATCATCAGTCGGGTTCCCCAACGGACTTCCTCGAGGAGAGGTTCTAGCCATGATGTTAGTCCCAAAGAAGAAGGATGAGGAAGAAGAAAGAAGAAAATTTTAAGAGAGCGGAAAACAAGAAGACAAAGGCCTCGAGGAAACTTTCCAAGGAGGAAGGCAGGGACAATTACCTGAAACAAGGAGACCACTCGACCAGAGTCTCAGCAACAGAGCTGTGAAAAGTAGAGTTTTGGATGCAGGTGACCCTGTATATATAGTGCCCCTCAACGATCGGGATGAGAGCACGCCCAATGAGGATCTTCCGGATCTTGACACGTGGCCGCATCTGGGCCTTTCCTCGATTCGACAATTCGACGTACCTATCCCAGATCAAACCACGTCGCCTCCATCCACCTGAACGGGTTCGGCCCAATGGCCCCCTGCCACGTGGTGAAATAACCGCGTCTCAGGATTCACTAACCGACGGCGGTTCGCGTTCCCGAGGAGACGACGGAAACGGCGATTCCTGTTCCGAATGGGATGTCTGACACCAACGGGACGTCTGACACCAATGGGACGTCTGACGTCGGACCATTCATTGGTACAGTTGTCAGAGTCGGAGCGTGACATGATGGAACGCCAGAATCAGAGTACGGCGTGATGGATATCCACTCCTTTCGTCCGAAGCCGTCGCCCATGCGGAGACGCTGGCCAGCCCGACATCCGACTTAAGAGTGGGGGGGACAACTATTGGGATATACCGAACGATCCCTTTTGCACCGACTCACCCTCGGGCCTGTCCGACCGACGCTCGACTCTACCAACTGCGCCGACCGACGACTGCCAACAGTAGCTGCCGACATTATCCGACTAAAGGAGTCTCAGTCGGACAGACCCATTCCGTTCGCGACTGCCAAGCAACGGAGCCCAGATTACCGACTCACTGTCGGGCGAGGTTGGCAGCCGACGTCCAACTCCCGCAATGCGTCAGACCGACCGACGGTGTCCCCGGGGCTTCACCCGACGTCCCGCAATCGAATACCGACGTATGATCAGTCAACTCCCCCAAATGCCGTACGACTGCTATGGGCTGCTGTCCTGACAAGGACATGCGGCATGGCCGCCCTGGAGACATCGTCCTGCCAAGGACATAGGTCAACCCCAGTGATTTGATAGTCCACGGTGACTTGACAATCCGCGACGATTCTGACAGCCTCCGACGATTTGACAACTCTCCGTTGTCTGCGCTATTAATGGCAGGACCACGCCGCGTCCTACTATAAATCGGAGAAGGCAACAGTGTCAAAGGGGTTCTTTCCAAGCTCCTGAGCTCTCTCTCTATCTCTCTCTCTGGCTCTCTCCCGCTGACCCCCTGATTCTTTTCTACTGTTGCCTAGTCTCCTCTCTGACTTGACCGTCGGAGAGTCCTCGCCGGAGGCATCTCCGGTCAGCTTGGACTTCTTTTGCAGGTGCTCGCTCCCGACGATCAGACGAGGGGATTGGCCGCAACACATGGAATGATGACCTCCACAGACACATCCCCAAGGATGCTGTCCTGTGCTAAGAGAAGGTGGTACTCAAGGGCAATTGTGGAAAAGCAGTCTGACATAGAGGTGCTCACGGATGCACGGCACCAATGATGAGATCGCTGTCGAAGACACCTTGATTTGATGAAGGAATAAGACGGGATTTGTTCTCATTCCCATAGATCGTCAATCTATTGATGTCCAAATTTTGTCTAATGATGGTCTAATGATTTAGAGTCATGAAGGATGCCAATTAGTTTATTGTGATGGAAGATGGAGCATCGATTTGTTGCAGAGAATATCGATATACACACAAAAAGAAAAAAAAAATCATCAGATTGGCTTGGCTTCAAAAGGCCCTCTAACTTAAAAATAATTGAGCTACTCAAAAAAACCGATTGAGCCAAGTTGTAGGCTTAATCATATAATCGCACCAGAGACTTTGTGCAATTGAATGAGAGCCTTGAAGCTCTCTAAGTAGTCCATTGAATCTAAGATGTCATTGTAGTATTCAAATTGAGGTATTTTAAACTTCTTAGATAAGAACTTCTTTATAATATTTTTGGTAAAAAGGGACTTGTTGGCGACATCCAAATCATTGTCTACTTTAGCATTCCTTTACCTCGACGCCTCAATCTTGTTGTTCATTTTTTCGATCTTGTAGTTGAGGTTGGTCTCCCTCTTAGAAAACCCCTAATGTTGGTGCGAAGAGGATTGACTAGGACTAGAACTTGTCTTAGAGTGGATGTTGGCGCAGTCATGTCGTTGGCCTTGTTCAGAATTCTTAGGGCAAAGATGGCTATTGCTTTATATTAGGCTATTTTGTTGGCTTGGCTTATTGGCTCTAAAGGGTTGGCCACTTGTTGCTATAGGTTTCATACCATGGTTGTGAGGGCTTGCATTTGTTGCATGAGTAGATAGGGCTACTCGATGTTGATAGCCGCTAGGACAAGTTGAGGGCCCCAGGGAGGTTGAGAGAGCTGATGAGGTTGAGGTAGTCAAGAGATGCGATAGGAGCTATGGGACTTCGATCGGGCATCCTGCCGATCTTGGTGGATGGCCTCTTAGTTAAGGATGTACACAGTTTAATTTGAATTGATTTGGGATCAAGTTTCAGACCGGACTGATTTGAATCAATTTTTTAAAATCAAAATTTGAATCAAATCGACTATACAAAAAAATCTGTTCAAACCAAACCTGTTTAAGTTTGTTGGAGCTGATTCGATATGGAGTCCTCTGAAGCCTAAGTCGAATATGGCTTTGGTGGAATAGAAAAGTAAAAGAAGGTCTGAAGAGCAGAATAAAAGAGCTGAGGTATGTGCGATCTGAAACGAGGATACTCCATATCTAGATCCCCTAGCCTTGCTTTAACAAAGGAGACATAGTTTTGTTCCATTAAAATTGGACTCAAGAATCAGGCAAAAATCTATAGCAGTCTTCCCTTGAATCGTGCAGCGCAATAATTGGCCTTTCTAATCTTGATCAGTCTAGAATTCAAGTTGGTCAAAGTTGGTCTTCCCACAAATCAAGCTACCAGTGTGCATCAAATCCAGGCTATGACTATCGTCGGGCATTGTTTCGAGCTACATCACTTATCATACTATGTACATTATTAAAATTATGGAACAATATATAAAATAATATATAAAATAATGGCACTGTCTGTACTGTTTTAGGTCAGTTTAATATAATTTTGCTCCTTCTTACCAAAAAATAATATGCAGAATAATTTCACTGTCGTTTTTATTAAATTTATCTATCCTTTTCTCTTGAACCTCTGCTCTCGGAGACAAAGTGGAAGCATTCGTACCTTATACATGTTCCTACTACCGCTCGACCCATAATTGCACCACCAGTCTGTGTGAAGGTTGCATATTTATTTAATTGACATAGCGGGTTCATGCCATCCATCTTCTTAAAACGGAGCAAAAAGGGGTCTGCCACCGACTCCCCTCCCAAGTCCCAACCCTTTCCCTTTTTTTTTTTTTGTGTGTGTGTGTTGCCAGGGCTCGTTATCATCTCCTGAAATATTGATGGGTCGAGTCGAGGCTGGGTTTAGCCGTCCATTTGATTTGGCCGGACCCAGCCCAACGAGACGCAGCACTCTCGCTAACACGGATCCTTGCCCGCGCAGAAATTCGTGTGCGCGTCCGGCTTCGGTCCAAGGTGTGGTCTCGTATTACCGCACAAGGCAAGGCCGTAATTGTCAAAGAACGCTCTTCCGTCTATATAAGGCAACCCTTTTGCCTACTTTGAACCGCCTGAGGCCTTTGGGGGACGGGGGCGGCTCTTCGTTCTGACTGAGCCACCCACTGCGTGGAGTGGAGAGAGAGAGAGAGAGAGTGGATAGAGCTGCAACGGCATTCTTGGTTCCTTTCCAAACCCCAACACATCCGCAGGCGCGGCGATTTCTCAACGGCATTGTTGCGAGTTGAGCCCCCGCAGTACTCCGGAAGCCCTAATTTCTAGTCGTCAAGCCTCGACCTTCTTCTTCTTCTCCCAGTCCTTGTATACACACTACACTGCTAAATTTACCCGATCTTTTACCCTCTGGATCGAATCCCCAATCCCTACCGATGAGTCGGTCAGGGATCAACTCCACGGTCTACCATGGAGAAGTGTGCCTCGGAGATGCCGAGGTATTCCCCACCAACAACCACGCCTTCCCCTTCCCCAGCAACGAGATACGCATCAGCCACCTCTCTCCTCCCAGCGAGAGGTGCCCTCCCCTCTCCATCCTACAGACCATCTCCCCTTTCTCCGTCCGCTGCAAGGTCCAGGCCAAGTCCGTGACCGAAGAATCCCTCCTACGCCGGCTCTATCTCTCCTGTTTCCAAGAATATAAGGTTCGTGCCCCGTGCCCTGTTTCTGTCATCCTATTTTCCTTCCCTCCTCCTTTGGTCTCAATGCTTTGCTTTACTTGCTGCAGAGTGCCGTGGTGGTCGTCGGGAAGGAAGAATTGCATCTCGTGGCCATGCCGAGCAAGGTGGAAAAAGTCCCTTGCTTCTGGTGCTGCGCTGTGCAGGCTGGTCTGTACGCATCGTGCCTGGGTATGCTGAATCTGCGGTGCCTTGCGATCGTGTTCGATCTTGATGAAACGCTCATTGTTGCCAACACGATGAAGTCATTTGAGGACAGGATCGAGGCCTTGTCCCGCAGGATCGATGTCGAGGATGATCCTGTTAGGGTTTCAGGAATGTCCGCGGAGCTCAAGCGGTACATCGAGGATAAGGATCTGTTGAAGCAGTACATAGAGAACGATGCTGTTTCCGACAACGGGAAGCTGGTTGGAGTTCAGAATGAGGAGGTTCCAGGACTACCTGGGAGCCAGGAGCGCATCGTTCGGCCTGTCATTAGGTTGCAAGAAAGGAACATTGTTTTGACACGGATCAATCCAGAGGTTGATTTCAAACCACTGACGCTTTTTGTTAGTTTATTTCTTTATTTACTTCTTTACACATGTATATATGAAGTTTACGCTCTATTCAGTCACAGTGATTCTGCCCTTGCTGATCACAATATAAGGTTCAATAGTGCTGTTAATATGCATATGTTCTTGTCCAAATCTCTCTCGGAGATGGAAAAAAGAAGCCGTGCCGGCAATATATGTTCTGCAGGCAATCTCTAAGAATCGTGATAAACAAAAGTTGGAAATATTTGTTGCTTATTGGAACTCATCAAGAATTTGGTGTTGCTTTTCAGCTGAAGCTGTTTCCAATCAATATGCAACCTTTTAGATTTGTCAAAGACAGATGCTCTCGCCGTTTATTGAAGGATAGTATATGTGTTGCTGTCATTCAGTGATAAAATCATTTTTTTCCTCAGATCCGCGATACTAGCGTGTTTGTGAGGTTACGACCTGCTTGGGAAGATTTGAGGAGCTATTTAAATGCTAAAGGGCGCAAAAGATTTGAGGTTTATGTGTGTACAATGGCTGAAAGAGACTATGCTCTGGAGATGTGGAGGCTTCTTGACCCAGAAGCTTATCTGATCGGCTCGAGACAACTTCTGGATCGTGTAGTATGTGTAAAGTCAGGCAAGAATTTTTAGCTTTACAAAGAAGGTTTGATTTGAATGATGGCAGATTTTTACTTCTTAGCTTGAACTATTAACTAGAAATTGTCTGAGCTATACTAGCACCTATAATATATACTCTTGTTTTGTTACTTGTATTATATCCATTGTTTTGCTGTTTATGTTGTATTTCTGGCATCACGGTAGTTATTTTCTCATAAGCACGCCTTATACAATGGCTGAAAGAGACTATGATCTTAATGTGATTGTATTGTGATTAGAAAATTTCAGACTGTGTAATTTCGACATTGATTTTATACACTAAGGCATTGTTTGGCATGATGGCATCACTTTCATTTTTGCTATTCTCAATAAAAGAAAAATAAAAAATTTATTATAATTTTCTAAATTTTAAAAATATAAACATGTTCTGTATAATATTTTTCTTAAAAAAAATATAAACATGATGATGGAGGCAGAGTGATAATAGTAGTGAAGGAGGCATTAGTGGTGTTGGTGGTAGGGCTAATGGTGGCATGGTGGAGGTGGTGATGAAGACGGTGGCGGGAGCATAGTGATGTGGCAGAGGCGACGACAATGGCAGCGGTAGTGTGGTGGAGGTGGTGACAGTGATGGCAGTAGTGAGCTGCCAGCTATATGACGAAGGTAGTGATGATGATGGTACTTGTGTGATAGTAGTAGTAATGGTGGTGGTGTTGGTGTCGGCAATGTGGTAGAGGCGATGATGATGATGATAGCGGTAGTGTAGTGAAGACAACAATAGCGGTGGAGATGGTGTTGACAACGGTGGTTGAGGTGACGATTGTCATGATAGTGGAGGCAATAATGGTGGTGGTGGTAGAGATGATATTGATGGTGGTGGCAAAAAAACATGAGTTTCTTATTTTTGAAAATATTAAAACTAAATATTTTTTATTTTTATTTTTTAGAAATAATGAAACTGATTTTTGAAAATATAAAATAAAAACAATAGCATGAAACATGTTTTTTGTCTTGATTTTTGTATTTTTTTTAAAAATAGTAAACAAGAAATAAAAGGGATTCCCAATAGGTCCTAAGTTACCTTGATTCTTATAATTTGCTTAGGTACCGGTGTTTGATATGTATTGCCACTTTTGGGGCCTTCTATTACTTGTAAGATTCTCATCTGATAAACATGTATGATAATTTTTAAAAATTATCACTTTCAGAAAATTATCACTTGTGGGACATTGATGTTATGACTATAATAATTATCACTTTCAAAAAAAAAAAAAAATACTATAAAAATTATATTGTTTTTTGAAAGGTTTGCTTATTAGACATGCTTCTTCTATGGGTTAACAATGTCCCTATTTTTTTTTTTTATGTAATTACTGATGGATGTTTCATAGATTTGATAGGACACGTAGTATTTGTATCCAGGTTATAATGTTTTATAAAAGAAAATTATAAACACTTCACTTTGATATAGCTTACGTTATGCATGAACATGCTCACTTCATTTAAGTATTTATAAAATATTGTCAAGTCGGATTCCTTATTTGTGAATACTCATCTTCCATTCCTTGCGTTTGTTAGGTTCAAGGAAGTCATTGCAGCATGTTTTTCAAGATGCGGTTTGCCATCCAAAAATGGCTATGGTGATTGATGACCGGCTGCAGGTTTGGGATGATAAGGATCAACCTCGAGTTCATGTTGTTCCTGCATTCACTCCATATTATGCCCCTCAAGCAGAGGTATTTATTGCAGATTGACCTTGTTTATATTTTGGTAATTGGTAGAATGTCCATCATAACTCCAACCCATATTTTGTTTTAAACTTTACTCTGCAGATGGCCAATACTGTTCCTGTTTTGTGTGTTGCAAGAAATGTTGCATGCAATGTCCGAGGTGGTTTTTTCAAGTATGTGAATAGATGTCAAAACCACAATTCTTCATTGTATTATTAATATACAATATACACTGTTTATAGTGATATATAAATATATACTCATATATGAAATTGATTGGCAGAGAATTTGATGAGAGCCTGTTGCGGAAGATATTTGAATTGTGTTATGAAAATGATATACTGGATTTACCTTATGCTCCAGACGTGAGTGACTACTTGATGTCCGAGGTATATTTGTTCTATTAATTTGCAGTATTTTAGTGAGATATCCGTTTGTTCAGAAGTTATTCTGAGTTTTGATGGTTTGTCAGGACACTAATGTTGTACCGAACAGCAACAAAGATGTTCCCATATCAGAAAGTATGAATGGTTCCGAAGCTGAAAGAAGATTAAGTCCACCGGTAGGTTCTATTTCTCAAAATTTCTGGTTAAATTATCGTTCTTGAATTTCATGCTTTCATGGGAAACATCGAAGAATAAGATGAATGCAAAATCTGACGATACATCGATAACTGATGACTATTATCCATTTTTAGGTGTGCCTGGTTTCCGTCATATGTTCATTTTTCTCAGATGTTTCCAGCAGCGCTGAATTTCTCTGTTTGTTGGAGTCGCGCTGATGTTTGTGTCAAGCCAGTTCATTATAATCATGCAGAATCATTGTTTTCATTAGTATCTAGATGCCTGTTTATTCTCATATGTTTATTTTTCTCAGATGTCTGTATCAAGCCAACATGTTATTGTCATGGAAAATCATTCTTCTTTTCAGTGTTTATACACTTGTCTATTCTGAAAAATGATCAGTGCGAAATCTCTCGCTCTCTCTCTCCCTCCCTTCCTCCCCCCCCCCTCTTTGCTCTCTGTGCATGTGTGTTGCAACCTAATTAGGATAACGGTAAGTAAATGTTGCAAGTCAATCATCTGGTCTGCATAATTTTTATCTTTGCCTGCGCATGCTGCAACCTATGCACATCATACATCAACTTGCCTGTGCCTGTACCCTGGGAATCAACCTGCTCTGAAATAGATACTGAAAAAAGGAGAAGACCCTCCATTATGGTCAATTAGTAGCTTGTTGATGCTTCTTCAAAATCGTTATGCCTGTTCTGACATCGTAGCCATCTTTTTAAACAACTTGAGTTTGGTTGTCATAAAATGGCTAAACACTCAAAGCTTCAGGCCAAAAACTCCTATAGTAGTGTACTTGGTAAGTATGGAGCTTAATATAATTTATAAATTTAGAATACTAGAAGCTCAAAATTTGTTCAATAATAACATCTCTCAAGCTAAAATTCGACAGGCTCATGCTGCAATAGGTTATTTGAAATGTCCATAATGGTTTTATTTGTTAATTTGAGATTTTATACAAACCAGCTCATTCAAACGTTGCTATCTCAGGTACACCTTGGCGATGAGCAACAGATGCAACATCAAGCACAAACATCTCTTTCCTCATTGGGTATCATTATCTTGATCTATATGGATTTTTGATTTTACTGCTTCATCATTTATTTATTCTTGGTTATGTATCTGAGCACCTTCTCTATCGGCTTCTCCACATGAAGTTTGTTAAACACACACACACACAAACACATGTTGCCGCTGAAATCTAGGACTCGGTTTGAGTAGCTGAAGCAAGGTAGTCAAAGGTGAAAGGTGTCGCGCTTGGGGTGTCTGGCGCCCTTGAGGCAAGAGGCGCCAGAAAAGCGCTTGTCCCAGTGAAGTAAGGCACTAAAATTGAAGAAAAAAATAAAAAAAATGATATATATATATGTATATATATACATACATACATATACATATATATACATATATAGATACATATACATACATACATGTATATATATACATATATAGATACATATACATACATACATGTATATATATACATATATAGATACATATACATACATACATGTATATATATACATATATAGATACATATACATACATACATGTATATATATACATATATAGATACATACATACATATAGATATATATACATACATACATACATATATATATATATATATATATAACAGCTAAAGATAACTATTGTAACATGAATTATCACATAATTAATAATTTAAGTATAAAACATATATAAACCAATAAAATGCTCAACTAGTTCAAGATAAAGTATATGGTAACAAGCCATAAGCAGCTCTAAATTCATGAATGAAATAGAAAACATGACATATCCTAAAGTTCATCAATGGGTCTTGTAAATAAAATAGAAAACATAAAATGAAATCATATAAATGAAACAAAAAAAAATAAACAGCCCTGAATCCTAAAGTTCATTAATGGAATCATCAGATTCAATTTCACTTGCATAGTTGTCATCACTTTCATCTTCTCCTTCATTGGATTAATATCCTTTAACATCTTCTTCTATCTCATCTAAATCAGCTTCTATCTCTTCAAGACTAACTTTGCCATACTAATTGACCACTTTATCTCTTATTAGTAATAGAGTTGAGAGGTTAAATGGGTGGTCTTTTAGGTTTTTTACATTTTTCAGTCATTAAAAAAAATAATCGTAGAGTTCACTGAGGCGTCAAAGGCAAGTGCCTCGCCTCACTGAGAAAGGCCCTAAAAGGTGCCAAAGGTATGCGCTTGAGTGAATGGGCATCGCCTGAAGCATGCAGGGGCGATGACTCCTTCTGGCACCTCGTTTGAGTGCCTGAGGCACGCCTTTTGGCGCCTTTGATGTCACTGGACTGAAGAGGTGGCACTGTCCTTCGGAGAAATGACCTGCAAGATAAGTCCCGATCGGAGTTGGCTTTGGCAGAGATCCTTCGACACTCAAGTTAGATCTCAAAAAAATAGAGAGGAGTGTTAGAGAGATTATGCATACGTACCTTGGAGGTCTTCCGTAGGCGGTTTTTGTAGGTGAGGGCTAGAGAGCCATTTTGGATAGGTTGTCTAATCGATTTGGGTGTGATATGGCGGGATTTTCGTTTGAGTTCATCGGGGTCAGGCGGTTATACTTGCCTAATCTGTTTTTAAGAAAGTCGGATTGTCGCAGGTGCTTTTGAATTTGAAATGAGAGTGCTGGTAGGATTGGACTGGCTTCATTTGTGGAGGCTTCGGCATGGTCTGATGCATGTGGGCACTGAAGAAAGATGGCTGAAACCAGTTGTACTCACTAGGGCAAGGATCGATAGAGTCTGAAGTATGTCTGTCATCGAAGTCTGGGATAGACTTGTCCAAGTGCCTGTCTGCTGCAGAAGCTAGGATCGGCTGGTGGAGCATAGGTCATAGGTCGAGGTCTAGGTCGGTTGGAATTTGATGGAAAGAAAGGCTGCTGGGGAGCAAGGATCGTTGGAGCCCAAAGTTGAGATCGGTGGGATCCGAAGCTATGTACTGTGACTTCCCGTGGTCCTCCTAGGGTTCAAAGAGACATCTCCATCCAGGATCGAATACATTTATCTCCAAGAGTGCTGCGATATTGGTCTTGTAGACTCCATCGTGTGCCTGATCCATGTCTTTGGTTTGGGTGACAGATTATTCCCCAACACATGCCCCTACTCCCGAGTTTGGTGCGGACAAAGGGAGTACATGAGTTCTGGTTCGTCGAAAACATGCTGTCCTTTGAAGAAAAATGGTGCCTGCGGCCCTTGGGCTGAGTGAACGATCATACCAGTAGGTAATTATGATCCTGAGGCGATTAGCGGAATTTGAAAAGTGGCGTGCCTCATTTTCAGTACAAATCATTAATGGGCCGACTGACGCCTCCTACTCGCCAATAGGGATATGCCAGGTGTTACATATTGGATGGTTGGTCGGGATTTGGTATCCAGGCTGTTTGGCTCCCCTACATCTATAACAAGAGGGGCCGTACCCCTTGCTTCTCTTTTTTATGCTTTCGGACCTTTCGTAGCTTTTCTCTTCCTTCTCCTCTGGTCTGTCTCCTTGCTCCAAGAGTCTTTTCGGTCATCTTTCTGCCTCGAGAGTTTTTTTGGGTTACCGACGGCTCCCCTTTGAACCATTGTCTTTACCTTTTGCATCACCGTAGGTTGGTTTTTCTTCTTGGTTTTTGTTGCGGAAGATTTTTGACTATGGTCGGAGATGGTTGGAGCGAGTCGGAGACTACCAGAGTGGCGTCCCTGCAAAATAAGTCATGATCGGAGTTGGCTTCGGTGTGGATCTTTTGACGATCAAGTCAGGAATCTGGCACAATAAAGGAGAAAGGGGGAGAATCGTGAGAGAGCACAAGTGTGGTGGGCACACGTGTACCTAGAGGGTCTCTCCCTTACCTCTATTTATAGAGGGATCGAGGTCGAGAGTGAAAAGACAGAGAGTCATTTCGGGCCACCTGGGCCGTACGGACCATGTCACGTGTTTCGATGGCAAGCGTGCACAATCGGCAAGGGAGGCGATGTGATGCGGGCGTAGTCAGTGGGCAGCTGGCAAGTGGCATGGCGCAATAAGATGACGTATCCTAACTTGACATGATTAAATAGAAACTATGATTAGCATCCTTTGACCTGCACTTTAGATGGGAGGTCGTCGTCTAGTGTCAGATCTTTCCTTCGATATCCAAGTCTGGGGGCTAACAGATCCCCTGTTGCTGAATGGAGGGCATCGGCCAAGAGGGAGGATCGGTCGATTTGCTCGGGTTCGACTGTCTGTTAACTGATGGTAGTTGGGATCGGTGGTTGGAGCAAGGACATTGGAGGGTCGGAAAGGTGAGGCTCAGCTTGACCCAAAGATCAATTTAATCTGCTGCACGGGATTCGGGGTAGTGAGGGTCAATCTTCTCAATGTAATAAGTTGTAATAGTGAATGACTCAGAGATCGATTAGGAGTAAGGATCGAGCCAAAGTTGGATTTTCCCTTAGCTCGATGCTCGATGATTGGGTGGTCTGATATGTGCGTGTCCCTCGAGGGTCCTCTTTTTACCTTTATTTATAGAGAGTAAGGTCAAACGTGGATGGATGGAAGGTCATTCCGATCGTGTCCCATCGCATGGAACCGCATAGGGCATCTTTAAATGGCCCTGATGGCGGACATTCCTTCAGTCGGCGTGCAATCGATCGTGGAGGGGATGGTGATGTGACATGGGCTCAGCTCGCGTGCAGCTGATAAGTGGAGTTGCGCAGCTAGACAGCATGGTCGGACAAGTTTGTACAAAGAGGAATGATTACGATGTCCTCCAGCTTGGACCTCAGACGGGGAATGGCTAATCGATGCTCGATCTTCCTCTGAAATAAGTAATCAGGGGTCGGTCAGAAAGGGGGATCAGCCAAATTACTGAAGTATGCCCAAGGCCCATTAGCTGCTGGGATCGGCCATCAGATTAGGATCCGAAAGCCGAAATTGGCTTGATCCCGAGAGGGGGTTCGGACCATGGCATGGATGTTGGGTGACCCTTGATCCTTAGTTGGCACATTCGCCATGATGATCGGGTTAACTGGGACGATGCAGATTCTGCAGGGATCGGTCCTGTCCTGACATTGACAAGAATATGCTTCGGTTCAGGCATGATGCCTTTCTCCAATATATACCCCCTATTCTCGAGTCCAAGGCTCAGATGGTTCGGAGGATGGGAGTATAACAGGCGGCAAATCAAGGGCGTACACCTATTTGAAATTAGAGAGACTGTCTTTCCAAAAGAGCCATCGTATCATCTGGCCATTAATGGCCAGAGGAGAAGAGATCGATTTTTGCGGGATTCGAAGGGCGGTGCGCTCCACTTTCGGAGCTCCTCATAATTGGTTATCTCTCGATTTGCACCGGCCATTGAAGGAACATTAGGTGTCGTCCATCCATCGGTTGTTGACGATTTCAGACTTGGGGCCGCATCGGATCCTTGCCCTTACAAAAAGGGGTTTAGGGCGTTCGATTTTCTTAATACTTTGAGTATTTTTCATCGACTTTTGGTCCCAGAGGTCCTTCGTCCCCGCTTCCTTAGGTCATCGATCATCTTCTTCGGCAGTCGCCTCTTTCTCCGTTCTTCCCCTTCGACAGCCAGGTGGGTTCTCGCTTCTTACCGTATTTTCTTCAATTTTTGCCCCTTTTTTCCTTTGCTCGATTTCCTACCTCCCTTTAAATTCTTGATGGCCACCACCGAGGGCTTCGGTGGGAGCTGGTCTTCAGATTGTTCCTTGGTGCCGGATGGAAGCATTGAGGAAGGTGCCGGGCATGAGATCGAATTGACTTTCGTACCCGATACTATTCGGTTTGTATTGAACTCGAAGAATTTGAGTTCGATCCAGGCCCGATATGGGATCCCAACCATGTTTGAGCTGGAGCTCCTGGGGACTAGTGGTAGGATTGGTGATCCTCCTGCGGTGTGGATCGGCCTTTATGAAGAGTCGTTCCGGGTCGGGCTCTGGTTGCCTGTGCATTCGTTCATTATAGAGGTTTTTCGCTTCTTTAACCTCTCTCCCTACTCCATTGTTCCTAATTCCTTTCATTTCATAATCGAATTTGTGGCCGTTTGCTTCTTGGTCGAGGTCCGTCAGTCCATCCCCCTCTTTCGATCTTTCTTTACTTGAAGAGGTGTACCATGGACTGGTGGTACGTCTCTCCTCCGAAGGGTGCCCTTGTTTTGATAAAGTGCAGAATTTCGCCGACGCCGGAGAAGCTGGAGTCGAGGGGATCGCGGCCGCCGCCGGGACCTACAAGGAAAGTCTAAACCGGAGTTGGAGGTGCTTCTACAAGACCCTTTAACGCTCAAGTCAGTACTCTGCTTCAACAGAAATGGAGCACTCGAATGGGATTTTAGCAGAGTTTCGAGATAGAGTTTAGAGCTTAGAGAAGAACGTATCTGGGGATCTCTTTTATAGATGGGAGAGCGTAACTGATTGACAGCGATGTTTGTAACTGCCTGGTAGTGGGCCGTTCGGGGCCACGCGGAGTTTGTTACGGAGAGTAGTGGTGTCTGTTGTCGCGACTTGCCAGAAGAGTGGTGGGGCCACGTGAAGTTTGTTATGGAGAGTGGAGTGGTGTCCGTTGTCGCGACTTGTCAGAGAGTGGTGGGGCCACGCGGAGTTTGTTATAGAGAGTGGAGTGATGTCCGTTGTCGCGACTTGTCAGAGAGTTTGGGTCGGACGGTTGAAGCTCGGTTGGGATGTCTGGTGGAGCGAAATAGCTCTCTGTCTCAGCACTTTGAGAGAAGCTCGGATGCTTTCGAGGTTGCTGACGAGTCAACTGTTGTAGGGTGCCTTAGGTTCTGATGCTGCAGATCGAAGTCATCTGCTGTAGAAGCTCGAGCGAAAATTTTCTGTTGGAGAAGTCCGGCAGGAGTCCGATCGCTAGAGAAGTCTGTCTGAAATTTGTCTGATGTAGAAGCTCGTCTGAAGACTGTCCGCTGGAGAGATCCGGTTTCACGAGGAATCCAGCAGAAGGTCGACCGATAGTGGAGTTCGGAAGGCGTTGTGGAAGTTCGTCCGCTGGAGGAGTCTTGGGGACACTGTGGAAGGTTGACCGCTGGAGGAGTTTGGAATTCAATTCTATTGTAGAAGTTCGGACGGAATCCGATTCTTATAGGAGTCCGGAAGGAGGCCACTTACTGTAGAAGCTCGGACGAAGATCGGTTGTCGTGGAAGCTCGGATGGAGACTTCTTATTGTAGAAGCTCGGATGAAATTCGGAAGGTGGTCGACCATCGTAGAAATTTGGATGGAGTCTGGTTACTGTAGAAGTCCTGCAGTCGGAGAAGCTCGGCCATTGACGAAGTCCGAAAGAAGTTCGGAGTAAAGTCAATCGTGGTTGGAAGAAGTCTGGAAGAGATTCGGAGAGTAGTCGATCACTGTAGAAAATCGGCTGATAGTGAAGCTCAGAGAGCATTTGGAGCAGTTCGGTAGATGAATGGAGGAGCTCATTATTGGAGAAGTCTGGATGGCACGATAGGAGTTCGTCCGTTGGAGGAATCTGAAGGACACTGTGGAAGGTCGACTGCTGGGGGAGTCTGAATGGTATTATGGAAGCTCGGACAGTCGAGGAGGTTCAGAAAGACGCCGCACAAGGTCGGAAGCCAGAAGAGCCCTGGGAGGGTCGGCCTCTTACGAACTTCGATTGGGGTTATTTTATACCCAACACCAGTCCTCCTACTTTCGAGTTCGGATTCTGAATGAAGTACAGAGAAATTTTTGCAGTCGAAGTTGCCTTCCTCGATTTCTGTACTCGATTGTTTCCAGATATTTTGGCGTTTGGCGCGCTGATGCTAGAGTCTTTTCAAATCGAGGTGATCCGAAAAGATTTTTTCGGAATTTTCGTTGGAGCGTTGCTCTAGGTAAGGCGCAATAATGATTCTGTCAGTCGTCAGCTGCCTTCAGTCGCCTGCCATGATGAGTGAGACACGTGGCGGTTGTAGATCGGCTAGAGGAGATCTGCAATCATTATTGCGTCGGACCTAGTTGCCTATTTAAACCCGCCCCCTCCTTTAGGGGTTTCACTTTGCCTGAGAGTTTCTTTGGTTCCTTCTTCCCGAGAGTTTCGTCCTCTTCCAGTGTCCCTCTCGGCCTTAGGCATTCTTCGGGTCAACCCCCATCACTGCATCTCTGCATCTCTCGGACCAGCTTAGGTTAGTTCCAGAACCTTCCCTTTTTTTTTGCTATTTTTTTATTTTTTCTCCTTTGCATTCCGCCTGTTCGGTTTTCCGCGAGCACCCTGTTTCTTATTTTTTTCAATTTTTTTAGGATTTTTTAGGATTTTCACTGGATTCAAAATGTCCTCCAACACTTCATCCTCTCGCAGTTCTAGGAGTTCGTCCGTTCCAGCCCCCTAAAATCTTGGTTCTGTAGATGAACTTCGTCCGGTCTTTGTACCAGACATCATTCCCAGCTCTCTGTCTCCGGACGAACTCTCACTGATTAGGATTCAATACGGGGTTCCTCCGAAGTACGAACTGGAGCTTTCCGGACCGACTGGCCGGGCTAGCGCCCCTCCCCGGCTATTTCTGTTTATACCAAAAAGCTTTCCGCGTCGGGCTTCGACTTTCGCTTCCACCTTTTGTTATTGCTCTTTTTCGTTTCTTAAACATTTCTTTAGTTTCTGTAGCGCCGAACTCCTTTAGATTTCTGATAGGATTTCTTTTTCTCTGTAGTTATAGTAGAAGTTCGGCCAACCCTTTCTTTGTTTAAAAATTTCTATACCTTCAAGTGTCATCTTTCGACGAAGGATTGGTGGTACTTCTCCTCCCAGTTCGGTAGAAAGGGGTTGCTGAAAGGTGCCCCCTCTTCTATCCACAACTGGAAGGAGAGGTACTTCTATGTCCAATGCCCGACCTTGGAGCTGGGGTTGCCCCTTTGGGGCTCCTTGAGGGACTCCGTCCGTCGGGCTTCTAGCTTGGGAAAGGACGATCTTGAAGCCTTCAATAAACTCGAGGCTTATCCAGCTCCTCTCCTCTCCGACCTTCTGAAGAAGCAACTTTTATTTAACGTTGGTCTAAGCCCTCTCAACCCTGTTGGTATTTTTTTTTTTTTAGTCATTCGCTACTTCTCCTTTCTTGTTCTTGTCTAAGCTGTGTCGATCTTCTTTCATTGCAGATATGATCGCAGACGCAGCTCGAATGCTGGCCAAGGGTCTCAAGACCCACAAAAGGAAAGACGCCGCATCCTCGGGGGCGGCGAAGAGGGCAAGGGTAGAAGAGACTAGCTCGGCCGCGCTTGTCCAGGCGGCCATTGCCGCCGACGCTCCCTCCGACGTCGAGCCCGCAGTCCCCCGAGCCTCTCCAAGAAGCCCCCCGGTCGAGGTTCTCGCTCCAGAGACTCGTCCCGAGGAGGCGTCGGGGGCCAAAAGGAGGAGGAAAAAGACGTTGGCCCGCAAGAGCCGCAGCAACAGGGCTGCCATCGAGACGGCCGACGGCTCCGAAGAGGATCCGGGGGAGAATCCCTTCAACAATAGGGATTTAATAAAGAGATTGGTCGACGGATGCATCCTGCCTGAGGTCGTTCACAGGATCGTCCACGTCGATCCTGAGCAGCGGGTCTGGGATTCTCTTGGGTCCTTTCTCCAGGTAGGTCAATTTACTTCTTTCTTCTTCTCGCTTCTTTACTTAGCTTATTTTTTAGCTTTTATATTGACTCCCTGGCCGTTCTTGCAGATTGGACACCAGCTCATCGCCAACATCGAGGTGATGAACAACGCTAAGAAGGAAGCGGTCCAGGCGGAGGAAGGTTGTCTGGCCGAGGCCGCCCGCCTCAAGGAGAAGATCGCCGAAGTCGCGAGTCTCCAAGAGGTGCTGCAGAAGGAGAGACAAACCTCGGCAGATCTGAGGGCCGTCTTGGAGGAGGAAAGAAAGAAGGCAGAGGCCGAGGTCTCCAAGCTGAAGGCACAGATCCCGACCCTGGTCTCGGAGGCAATGGTCCGAGCAGTGGAGTTCAAAACCTCCTCCGAGACGAGGGATTTGAAGGTCCAGTTCGGCCAGGCTGCCTTCATCAAGGGCTTCGAGCTCTGCCAGGAGGTGGTCGGGAAGTTTCCCGAGCTGGACCTCGGCTTTCTGGATGAGGCGTCCGAC
Organism: Elaeis guineensis; assembly: GCF_000442705.2. NCBI lineage: Eukaryota > Viridiplantae > Streptophyta > Magnoliopsida > Arecales > Arecaceae > Elaeis > Elaeis guineensis. The sequence continues at coordinate 132,667,356 of NC_025997.2, read as the reverse complement.
GATGAAGCCGGACCTTCTGAAGCCGCTGCTGGTCTTCCTCCAGTCGGGAGTTCGACTGCCGCGGCTGCGACGGCCGACCTTCCGGGGGCACCAAGCTCCTCTACTTCTGCCCCAGAGGTCCGAAACCTCTAATTTTGTATTTTTTTTTTGTTGCGACTTTTCTTCGTTCTCTTGTACTTAAGAACTATTTAATCAATGAAATCGGATTCTTCTTTACAGAGAGCTCCTTTTTCTTACTCTGCATCCTTTTTCTTCTCTTTTGTTTTCTTGCATTGATTTGTGTTGTGACACTCTTGTCTCCCAACAACAGTGCCCTGTCAAAGCTCTTCCCCTACCACAGGGGATTCCTCTGAAGTCGATGATCCGGGATCTCAGAAGGGAAGTTCGTCACCTAACGAAGAAATCAAAGAAGTTGGATGATGAACTTCACCGGCTGAGGAAGAGCCATTCGGAAGCCACCGCGAAGGTTACTCGCCTTCGGGATCTCCACAAAAAGGGCTTCATGGATTACACCCGGAGGAAGGCCGACTTCGTGAAGGAGCTTGAGGAACTCCGAAAACGCGCCAGCGACCGATCTCGGATTCAGGCTTCCAAGATCAGCTCCCTTGAGGTCGAGCTGGCGGCTGCACGGGAGAAGATTGGCCAGTTGGAGGGGAGCTCGTCCTGGCTCACGACTCAGGCCGACCATGATCGGGACTGGTCGAAGAATTTCTCCGACCTCCAAAAGCAGCTGCAGGACGTCGAGGCGAACTACAACGCCTACCGAGTCGGCTGGTGCGGGCAAGTAGACGACTACCGAAGGAGGCTCAAGATGGCGACCGACGAGGTTGCCCGCCTTCAGAGGCAGTTGTCTGAGAGAGTCCAGGCCGTTTTGGTACAAGGTTCCGACGAGCTCCGCTCCTTGAGGGGGACCATGGAAGAACTGTCCATGACCCTTGGGCAGGAGAAGATCGAACTGCAGCGGCTGAAGATTCAGCTAGCTTACGAGCAGCAGGCGGTCAAGGATACCGAGGCGGAGTCCGAGGTTCTGAGGAAGAGGCTTTGAGAGTCGGAAGGCGAAAGCCGGCGGTTCCACCAAATGTATCGGGAGATGCTTTTAAGGAAGAAGAAACTGGAAGAAGTTGAGAACTTAAAGCAATCTCTGACAATGACTGAAATCGAGAGTCCGAAGTCTGAAGAAGTCGAGCTTTCTTAGAGCTTTTTTATCTTTTATTCTATGTATTCTTTTCTTTTCTGATTTTTTTTTGGCCTTCAAAAGCTTTTGTAAAGCATTCTTTACTAATGAAATAAAATGGAATTTTCTCATCACCTTGTATAATATTGCTCTGAGTTGTCGTTTACCGAACTTCTCTTATCTTTTGTCTTGTTCGATGTCGACGTTGTTTGAAGGTTCCTGATCATCGCTGTGTTGACTCGTTCTTTTGTTCATGACCAAAGGTCTTTTTGAGGCCATTCGAGTTTAACGCTTTCCGGTGTACGAGCTTGGGGCCTGAACTTCTCGTTACTTTGAGGAAGTCTATTTTCTTATGCTAGTGTTGGGCTCCCCCTTAGAGACTGAAGATTTTTGACGGGTTTTCTTTCTCGTTGAGACGAGGTCCCTTGAATCTTAGATGTAGTTCGTTTTTTCTTATCTCTGGTGTAGCTCGTCATTTTTTCTTTTTCTCTCCTCCTTTCTTTATGTTTGGACGAGGGTTTTCCTTCTGCTCCTAACGGGATTGTAGGGATGTAGAGAAGCTGTTGAGGGGCTTTTCTCCTCATCTGGTCTCAAACGATCAGATTTTCGTTTGTGTCAGGATGAGGTTCTCCTCCTGTTTCCGACACAATCAATTTCAGCTCATGTTAGGATGAGGTTTTTCTCCTGTTCCTAACATGGCTGTGGGGGCACATAAGGGCCGTTGCAAGGGCCTCTCCCCCCATCCGGTCTCTGAATAACTGAGCTTTCGACCTTGCTCATGTTAGGACGAGGTTCTCCTCCTGTTCCTAACATGGCTGTGGGGGCGCATAAGGGCCGTTGCAAGGGCCTCTCCCCCCATCCGGTCTCTAAATAATCGGACTTTCGATCTTGCTCATGTTAGGACGAGGTTCTCCTCCTGTTCCTAACATGGCTGTGGGGGTGCATAAGGGCCGTTGCAAGGGCCTCTCTCCCCATCCGGTCTCTAAATAACCGGGCCTTCAACCTTGCTCATGTTAGGACGAGGTTCTCCTCCTGTTCCTAACATGGCTGTGGGGGGGCGCATAAGGGCCGTTGCAAGGGCCTCTCCCCTTATCCGGTCTCTAAATAATTGGGCCTTCGACCTTGCTCATGTTAGGACGAGATTCTCCTCCTGTTCCTAACATGGCTGTGGGGGTGCATAAGGGCCGTTGCAAGGACCTCTCCCTCCATCCGATCTCTAAATAATCGGATCTTCGATCTTGCTCATGTTAGGACGAGGTTCTCCTCCTATTCCTAATATGGCTGTGGGGGCGCATAAGGGCCGTTGCAAGGGCCTCTCCCCCCGTCCGGTCTCTAAATAACCGGCCCCTTCTTCGGTTCATGGATGGAAGGGCTGATTCTTCTTTGTGTCGGGCCTTTCCCTCAAATCATTAGCGCTATCGAGCTGGGGTCAGTCGAGAGACGCTGTATTTCGGATCCCAAAGCTGGAGGGGGAGGACTTTCATGACTCCATGCGGTTGCGGGAGTACAAGATTCCTCCCGTGAAGGATCTGTTATCAGAGCAGGCCCTCTTCTGTGTCGGATTGAGTTCGGCTGATTTTAGAGATCAGTTTGGCTGACGTGGCTTTTTTTCTTTTTTCTTCTGCTTATCAGTTTTGATTTGCTGACTTCGGTGCAATGTAGGGATGAAGCCAGAAGAGCTCGAGGCACTCCGAAGGAGGAGCACCCAGCAAAAGAGGAAGGCAGTCCCTTTAGCGGTCGCCACTGGGGGCACGAAGAAGCAACGGCCCATCGACGGAACCATCGGGGGCACGTCTTCGACGACCCCCGTGCAGGTGGAGGTCCCTTCAGCGCCACCTCTGGAGGTTATTGCCCCTGCACTGGTGGCTCTCCCAGTCCCTCAGGAAGGGGGGACATCAGCCCACTCTCCCGATCTGAGAGGCCAGTGGGAGTGTTTGGTCGAAGTCCCCGAGAATGCGACCATCGAGGATTACAAGATTGCCCGAAGGACCATGGAGGGGATACTGCTTCAATCTGACCTCTCTAGGATTATGCAGCAAAGCCTCGGGGCACGGCAGAAGGAATCTGTGTCTTCCTTTGTTCGGGTAAGTTTTTCTGAAATCTTCTTTCCTGTTTTCTTTGCTTTTGTGCTAACTTTGACTTCGTTGGCTTTGTTGGGGCACCATTTTATGGCCTTCATCGATTCGGCAAGGGAGGTGGAGACAAAGCTTGCCGAGGCCCAGAAGAAGCTGAAGACTGTGGAGGCCGATGCCTGAGCCCAGGTTGAGTCAGCCGAAGCTGACGACAAGTGTCTGAAGGAGGTGCTGGAGAAGACGGAGGTAGACAAGGTTAGAGCAGAGGAGAGAAAAATAAAGGCCGAGGCTGACCTGGCCGTAGAGAAGAAAATGCGTCGAGCGATGCAAGCCGAAGCCCTCGAGGTCAAAAAGAAAATGGAGAGCCAAATTGCTGAAGCTGGGGGACTGGCTGTGGAAGCCTTTCGGGAGGTCGCAGAATTCTCCAAGATCAAGGTAGACTTCAGCTTCGAGGCCTACACTGCAGGGCAAAGGGACTGCCAAAGGAAGATCGCGGAGCGCTTCCCTGGCATTGACCTGAGCTTTCTGGGGCAGGAAGAGGCGGAAGAAGCTGAAGGGGGTCCGACACTCATTTTCCCCAAAGTTGAGGGGATTTGTGAGCCCAATGCGACTAATGCGGATGTCCCCCCGCCTGCTGGAGGTGCAGAAGGGGCCCATACTCTGGCAGCGCCCACGGAACCTCAAGCTCCGATAGAGACATTGCTAGCCGAAGTGGCTTTGGGACCTTTCGTCGAGGCCCGAGCCGAGGTTAGAAATATTTAGGATCTTGTATTTTGCTTTAAATCGAATATAAATAACTTTTTGATGAATGAAAAGGGATGTTTTCCTTCCCCTTTATCTGTGTTGCCTTCTCTTTTTGTGGATTGCTTTGTTTGATGTTTATTATCTGCTTCCAGCTGCATCGACATAAGCAGCGAATTGGCTCCTCGGCCATAATGCCGACATTGCTGATCCAACCTAGGATCGAGGTGTTTGAAAAGGGGATCAAGAGGGCAAGGAAAATAGCGGTCGAAGCTCAATGAGAGCTACTAATAATGAAGAAGTACGAAGATGCTTCGGTCGAGGTGAATCGCCTCCGTGAAGGCTCCCGGCAAAATCTCTGCCATTACATTGCCAGGAAGCGTGAGTTGGTAGAAGAAAGGGACGGAATTGCTAAAGCAGCAAGCAATGCCCGATGGAGATCGGCCGTAAGAATAAGGCAGCTTGAGGGTGAACTTCGTTGGGAGCGGATGACAATCATCGATCTCAATTGGATGGTTGGAAATCAGTGGCGCGTGTTGGCTGAACTCCAGTGCAATTTTGCTTCATCTGAGAAGGCCAACGATGAGCTTTGCGAGATCATCATGAAAGAAAGATCGGAGGCGGCGGAGCTTCGGATCAAGCTAGTGGAGGGTGAAGTTGCCAGGAGGGTCATCCAAGACAAAGTCAGGAATAAGGCAGCTTTACTCAAAGCCGCTCAGAGCAAGGCGGTAGTCTAGATTGCTAGCGCAACCCATCAAGCCTTCAAAGCTGGGTTCGAAGAGTGTGAAGCCCAAGTCTTTGAGCTCTTTTCCGAAGTGGACACCAGCCTTCTTGAAATTTCAGAGATCAGATCTAAAGAGCGGGAGAGTTCGGCCATAGTACTCACTCTTGGTCTTGAGGGTTCGCCAAAAAGGATCTCGATTTTGTAATTTTTATGGCCCAAGCCAAACTTTCTCTTTTTACTCTTTTCTGTATGATCGCATTAGCTGTAATCCTTTCGCTGTAATTATTGTGAATGAAATATCTCATTCAAAATTGAACTTTCTTACTTCTTGTTCCTTTGATCCCTTGCAATTTTTCTTCCAAACTGTATTAAGCAATTTCACGTTGATTAGGCAGAATTATAGGAACACCGTCTGTCTCGAACCCTCCTATCGAAAGGAGGGACCCTTAGCCTTCCGAAAGGTAGGGTCTCCAGGTTTTTGGACTTCCCATTGAAAAGCGCGGTCTTTATTATCGTCCCTGCACACATGAGATGAGAGAATTTGCCGATCCGATTTTAGTTAGGCCTTCCGATGCTCGATTTCGAGGGGAATCGAATCTTGGACATTGGCTTTGTAAAGTTTGATGGCCTCAATTTGATCTCAAGGATCACCTCATTTGAGGCTTTGGTTTGGCCTCAATCTAACTTTGGATGAGTCTTGATCCCTGCTTCAGTTTAATGCTGTTCTTGACTTTGGATTTGCCCACGAAAGTTTTGCGGGTCTTTTAGGGCCTATTTTCTCTTTCGGCTTGGATTGCCAGCCCCCCATCTTCGGGCCTGTTCAAGTTGACTTGAGGGGTTGGCTCTAGTTAAGGGATGCTAAGATGGCTCGGTCATGGGTCCGGAGGTCCTTATAAGGTTTTGGTCTGCTGTAGTCTCTACAATCCTCAAGCGCCTTTCGAAGGGCGTTAGGGGTTCAAAGATGTCGTCAATTATGGCCTACTTTGGTCCCTGGGCTTCCACATGTACTCCGACCCATGGATTCGGCTAGGCCTAGTTGATGTGGGTGGCTTCTTCGGCCTCTTGCAGGAGGTTTGGCCCGTCTTCAATCCTTTCGGGATTCGACGGCATCTTTGCTCTATCGAAGCTCGATGGCATCTTTGCTCTATCGAGATCCATCTTCGGCACCTTCGGGATTCGGAAGCATCTTTGCTTTATCGAAGTTCGACCGCATCTTTGCTCTATCGAGGTCCGTCTTCAGCACCTTCGAAACTCAATGGCATCTTTGCTCTATCGAAGTTCGACGGCATCTTTGCTCTATCGAGACTTGAAGGATTTCACCCTACTTTGGCCTGGCTACTGTGGGTGGTTACTCCGGTCCCTCGCAGGAGGCTTCACCACACTTGACATCGTAGGCCTCAGAGATCCGAAATTCGGCGATATCTTTGCTCTACCAAAGCTTGACGGCATCTTTGCTCTATCGAGGTTCGTCTTCAGCACCTTCGGGAGGGCAGTATCTTTGCTCAACTGAAGCTCGATGGCATCTTCACCACGCTTGATATCGTAGGCCTCAGGGATACGGAACTCGGCAACATCTTTGCTCTACCAAAGCTCGACGGCATCTTTGCTCTATCGAGGTTCGTCTTCAGCACCTTCGGGACGGCGGTATCTTTACTCAATCGAAGCTCGATGGCATCTTTGCTCAGTCGAGGTCGGAAGAAATTCATTCTATTTCGGCCTGATCGATGTGGATGGTTACTCCAGCCCCTCGCAAGAGGCTTCACCATACTTGACATCGTAGGCCTCTAGTACACGGGGCTCGATGGTATTTTTGCTCTATCGAAGCTCGATGGCATCTTTGCTCTATCATGGCCCGTCTTTGACATCTTCGGAGCTCGACGATATTTTTGCTCTACCGAAACTCGACAGCATCTTTGCTCTATCGAGGTCCAAAAGATGTCATCCTACTTCGGTCTGACCGATGTGAGTGGTTACTTCGGCCCCTCGTAGGAGGCTTCACCATGCTTGACATCGTAGGCCTGAGGGATACGAGATTTGGCGGTATCTTTGCTCTACCGAAGCTCGACGACATCTTTTGCTTTATCGAGGCCTGTTTTTGGCACTTTCGGGACTCAACGACATCTTTGCTCTATCGAAGCTCGAAGGCTCGAAGGATTTTATCCTATTTCGGCCTTGTTGATGTGGGTGGTTACTCTGGCCCCTTGCATGTGGCTTCACCATGCTTGATATCGTAGGCCTCAGGGACACAGGACTCGGTGGCATCTTTGCTCTGCCGAAGCTCGATGGCATCTTTGTTCTATCGAGGTCCATCTTCGGCTCCTTGTTGAAGAGCGAGGTCTTGGCATCCCAGACGACTAATATCTTCGTGAGTGTGGACTTGCTGAAAAGCAGAGTTCGGCCTCAAAGGGTCCGGATCGGTTATCCCCTGCTACTTAGTTGCCGAGGGCTTCGATCCCTCACAGAAGAGCGAGGTCTTAACATCCCGAACGACTAAGGTCTTCATGGGTGTTGACTTGCTACAAAGTAGAGTTTGACCTTTGGGAGTCTGGATCGCTTATTCCCTATTACTTAGTCATCGAGGGCTTCAGCCTCTTGCTGAAGAGCGAGGTCTTGACATCCCGGACAATTAAGGTCTTCATGAGTGTTGATTTGCGGAAAAGCAGAGTTCGGCCTTTGGGGGTTCGGATCGGTTGTCCCTCGCTACTTAGTCATCGATAGATTTGGCCCCTTACTAAAAAGCAAGGTCTTGACATCCCGGACGACTAAGGTTTTCATGGGTGTTGACTCGCTGAAGAGCAGAGTTCGGCCTTCGGGGGTTCGGATCGGTTATCCCCTGCTATTTAGTCGTCGAGGGCTTCGGCCCCTTGTTGAAGAGCGAGGTCTTGACATCTCGAGTGGCTAAGGTTTTCATGAGCGTTGACTCGCTGAAAAGCAGAGTTCGGCCTTCGGAGGTCCAGATCGATTATCCCTCGCTACTTAGTCGCCGAGGGCTTCGGACTTAGTAATTCTTTTTCACATATGACAAGTGTCAAGAAATCCAAAGGAGAAAATTCATTAAAAAAATGTGGAGTTCATTGATAATACACTCATAGATTTTCTGAATTCCAAGGATGGGATAAAGGAGTGCCATCCAATCGCTTCAGGCGATAGGTTCTTGGTTGGACGACCTCATCCACGAGATAGGGGTCTTCCCACTTCGTGGAGAGCTTTCCTCGCTCTGCAGGTTGGGAAACTTCGGCACGCTGCAGAACTAGATCGCCAGTTCTAAACTCCTTGCTTCGAACACAGAAGTTGTAGTAGCGGGCCACTCGGCGTTGGTATGCCGCCATTCTTACCCGCACCTCTCGAGTTTCTTCAAGCAGGTCCAGATTGGCTCGGAGTGACCCTGCATTGTCCTGATCATTGTAGTTCTCCACCCACGAAGAAGTCTAATCTCCACAGGGATAACCACTTTTATTCCAAAAGAAAGGTTGAAAGGGGTTTCTCCCGTGGATGTTCTTTGAGTGGTGCGATAAGCCTATAGGACCTTGTGTAGTTCATCAACCCATGCTCCTTTAGATCAGTCTAGGTGGGTCTTCAGTCCCTGCAAAAGGGTTCGATTCGTTACCTCTGCTTCCTAATTGGCCTAGGATGTGTGATCGATGTAAAGTGGTGAGAAATTTCAAGACTTCGACAAAACTCAGCTAACTTTGAGTCGGAGAATTGGCAGCCATTGTCTGTGATCAGAACTTGTGGGAGGCTGAAACGGCAGATGATGAACTTCCAAACGAAGTCTTTTACTTTGGCTTCGGTGCTTGTGGCCAGTGATTCGGCTTCCACCCACTTGGTAAAGTAATCGATGGCGACCAGCAAGAACTTTCTTTGTCCCGAAGCTTGCGGGAAGGGGCCTAGAATGTCCATCCCCTATTGGATGAATGGCCAAGGGGTGCTAATTGGCGTCCGAGGGATGGTAGGTTGATGCTGAATATTGGCATTTCACTGGCACTGGTCACAGCGGTGGATGAACTTAGTCGTGTTCTTCTGTATTGTAGGCCAGTAATATCCTTGTCAAAGTATTTTATATGCCAACGTCTTACTATCCAGGTGATTTCCACATATGCCTTTGTGCACTTCTCGGAAGGCATAGTCTGCTTCGGAAGGACGAAGACACTTGAGGAGAGGAAGGGAGAAGATCGCTTGTAGAGTTTACCCTCATGGAGAATGTATCGAGGGGCCTGATACCTGATTTTTCGAGCCTCCTTTAAGTCCGGCGGTAGGGTCCCATCTTGTAGGAATCGGATGAATGGGTCCATCTAGCTGGGCTCATTGTCGATCTGCAGTACGGGCAATGGCTCCTCAACATTAGGCTTTTTCGCGGACCTCAAAGAATGAACTCTGGGGCAGATCGTTCGGCGCTAAAGTTGCCAACTCGGAGAGCAAATCGGCCCTTGAGTTCTCAGACCGGGGCACCTGCAGGATATCAAATCAGAGAAGGCTGAGATGAGATCCTTTACCTTCAGAAAGTACTTCATGTTCTCCCCCTGTGCCTCGTACTCTCCTTTGACTTGGCCGGCCACCAAGTGGGAGTCGTTGTAGATCTTTAGCTTCTGCACTCTGAGCTCCTTCGCAATCTTTAGCTTGGCGATAAGGGCCTTGTTGCTGGCGATCTCTCTGCCTGAGGTCAGTCATCGAGGTGGATGTGGTCGAGGTAAAATCGCCACTAGAGCTTCGTCCGAACACCTGCAAAACAAATCCTCATCGGGGGTGGCGTTCTCCGGTGAAGACCCTCCCACGCTCAAGTCAGGAGATTAGAGAACAATGAGAGGAGAGGGCAAGGAGTCGATTGCATATCTTGGAGGATCTCGGAGCCTTAATTTATAGGAGAGGAGTTTAAGTCATATTTGTCTCTGAGTCTTGATGATTTTTGGATTTGTCGCACAGATTGATTCGGAGAATATATATATATATATATATATATATATATATATTTTTTTTTTTTTATGGGAGACTCGATCGTGGAGGAGTTCTACTCTATCTGAACTTTCGCAATTTGAAGGAGTATCGGATCTGATGTGGAGATTAGCTCGGCGACGGATGAGCTATGATGGATCGTCCGTAGCCGAGGTATTGGAGTCCGTGGAGCAGCCGCTTGTCCTTTTGTTGGTTGAAATAAGTTGGTTGTGTACGAGCTACGATAGGTCGTTCGAGGATGAGGTGAAGTAGGACTAATTGATCATTTTTTTTTAAGGTTGGTCGCTACCTGGCAATCTTCACGAAATCAGCCAAGTCGGCAAGGTCAGAGGTTGCCGAGGCTCTTCGTGGGGTTGAGGCGGCAGAAAAGAGGGCCTCCAAAGTGGAGGAGGCTAAGAAAAGGGCCCGGTTCGAGGTTGAGGTTGAGAAGAGGGTTCGGTCTGCGGTTGAGATTTGAGACGAAGCATCTGAAAGAGGTGCTGGAGAAGGTCGAGGCAAAACTTGCCTTTGAGAAGAAGAGGCGACATATGGCTCAAGAGAGGGTTATCGAAGCCAAAAAGAAGGTTGTGGGCTAGGCTGTTGAGGTGGCTCATCGGGTAATGGAGGCATTCCATGCCTTCGAAGATTTTGCTGAGGAGAAGGCCAACCATGCCGTCGAGTCCTACATCACCGATTGGACGTATGTCGGCAGAAAGTCCTTAGGCATTATCCTAAGTTGGACCTCTCCTTCCTGGACGAGAACGAGGGTGAGGATGACATTGACCTTATCAAGGTCCCGCCACCTTCAGGTCCCGAGGCTGTTGCCATCGATGCCATCTCTGCCCTAGTCGCCGAGGACACCCCTTCACAAGCCGACAATGTCACCTGCATCAGATTTTGAAAGTCATTTTTAAACATAAAAAATAAATTATAGGTGTCAAACATATTTTTTTGCATTAGATTTCATCTTTTTAAAAAGGAAAAAGGTGATGCGAAACAGGCCTTAAATGTTGTCACTGCATATGCATTACTTCCCGTTTTTGTTTCTTAAACCCTTTCTTGCAGCCGTTTGCAGAAATAGTAATTTGGTTTTACACTGTTGCATTATGAGCATAGGTTCTAGCCAATGCTTGTCTTCCGGTCTCGGATTTTTTTTCTCTACATGTTGCAGATTCATGTATATGATGCCTCACTTAGCTGAAGGAAGTCTTCACTTTTTAGCTTTTGAAATCAGGGACCTAAAGCTTCGCATGAAACATGCTTTTTAGAAATTATAATTCTATGGATTAGATTTCTTGTTCACTGGAATTAGGCAGCCATAGGAAGCAATTGATACCCATATGAGCCCATATACATACATAATGTGGGCCCATATTGACTCTTTCCTGAGTATATCTGTATGTGCAGGCACGGGCATGCTCATGCATCTTTATAGCGATGGTCATCAGGGAAATTATTGTGAACCAAGAAAAAAGAGAAGAAATGCAGTAAATATGCAAAGGACTTGCATAAGCCATTTGTTCCTCTAAAAAAGTTTGTTCTGCTTTGCGTTGCTTTTTGTAGAAGCATATGGGGCATAGGTTTTTGAAATTTCAATACATGCAAAGGACTTGCATAAGCAATTTGTTCATCTAAAAAAGTTTATTATGCTTCATGTAGCCTTTTGTAGATGCATATGGTGTATAATTTTTAGAAATTTAAATGCTGAACTGACCTATTTTTGGGTGAAGATGATGAGCTATCAGTAAATCGAGCATCTGCCAACAACAGAAGTTGTCTTGATAGTGAAACAGGGCAAATGACTCTACTGCCATCCTCCTTATTTATTGGAGTGTTGCAAGAAATTGGCCGGAGGTGTGACTGTAAGGTAGTTTGAGTGGTATTTTTGTGCAAGGGTTCTTAGTTGGTGGAATCTCTGACTTGTGGCACTTCTTTTATTTCTATGTAGGTTGAGTTCAGGTCCGTCATAGGCAGCAGCAAGGACCTGCATTTTTCTGTTGAGGTCTGTAATTACGTGTCTATTTTTATGAATATGCATTGCCATTTCTAATCTATATCTTTGTTTACCCATTCTTTCTTCTCTGTTCTGGAGATTAGCATATGATATTGTTTAGCACCTAGGATGTCAGATTTCTTTATTTGCCTCTATCCTTTCAATTTTGCCTTGTAGTTATGGTAATGCCATCAATTTGTTTTTAGAAAACAACCAAATTGAATCTACTTTAGAAGGTTTGAAAGTGATGTACGGATCATGTATTGGTTGGTACATATTGCTGTATGCCCGTGTCTATATGGCATGGCATGTCCGTGGTGCATATATAGGTACTGCATTATGGTGAGTTTTTCAAACCTTCCTTTGGATAAGGTAGTTAGTAATTGGAACTTGAAATATGATAGATGTGATTATTTTTTGTTGGACAGCTGGCTTGAAATCTAACCGGGTAGCACATACAGAGACAATTCTCTCTTGCATTTTGTTTTACCTAGGAGCTTATGAAATCATTTGGTTCTTTTGTTTTCTCTTTAATCTGGCTTGTTCAGTTTCTAATTTGTTCATCAAGGAGAAACAGTCTTTTACTATGTTACTGCAAATGTTTTAAGTTTGCCTTGCTGGTTTATTGGTTCAGGTTTTATTTAGCACTGAAAAGATCGGAATTGGGATGGGAAGAACAAGGAAAGAAGCTCAGTTACAAGCTGCCGAGAATGCTCTCCGCAATTTGGCTAGTAAGAACCAGTTGATATATTCCTGAAGTTTAATAATTGCGTGCAATTTGGTGATGAAGTTTCACTTGATAGATTTTGTTGTTTGTTATGCTCATGGACGCTTGCTTGGTAATCGCTTAAAAAGAAACAAAGAAAGAACTTGGAGATGCTACTGAGCTCTCCATAATCTGTCACTTGGGAGATGCTGTGTACTCCATAATATATCCAAAATGGACACAATGGGATTTTGATGAACTGCTGTTGCAAAATAGGTGTTTGGCCTTAAAAAAAAAAATTCCCATACACCAGTAATTGTGGAAAAAATCCGATTTGCTCCCATTCTGGGTATACTTTTGGGGTTTAAGAATGCTCTTGTTCGGCTGGTTTTTAATTTGTATAGCTATATTTGTTCATGTCTAATAGACCTTCAGTATAAAAACTGGGCTGCTCAATCTCATTGTTACCAGACAGTGTGTTTGCCTTTTTAATCTTTTTATGCCATAAGAACAGATGGAGGCTAGGGATTTGAAACAAAATGGAGGGGGTATCAGATGTATCGAGTGTGGTGCATATAATGCTGATCTGCAAGGGCCTCTTCTGAGGTTTGTCCAACTTGTCCCAGAAATAGCTCTTGATAAGTCTTTTCTGTGGCAAGTGGTGAGAATGCATTTGGTGGTGGGTGTTGGAATTTGACGCCTCGAGATTCGGTCCATAATAAGTCTAGAACGAGGTCCAGGACGATGAACGGAGTCCAAGAACAGCCCAAATGGAGTTTGGATTTTAAAAAATGCGTGCAAAGGAAGCCAACACGGAGGTTGGTACGGTCCATGGGCCACCGAAGGGCCCAATGGGCCAGCGGCGGCACGGGCTAGGCCTGGCAGCATCGCCGCGCCACCCAGCGCGTGCGGGTTTGTCGTGGGCGTGCGGCGCAGCGCGGTCGTGTGTGGGCGCGCTGGCATGCAGCCCGTAGCGTGCGACAACGCTGGTGTACCTTGGTTCGTTGTGGACCGACGGTCCATGAGAGGAGCCATGGATAGCGAGAGCATTTCCAAGGCGCTTCTCGAAGTCCACCGTGGACCAGACTCGTTTCGGAGGCATTTTTCGCTGGTGATTGCGCGATCGGATGGCTACGATGGCTTGCGATCAAGGTCTGATGATTCAGAATGAGTTTGGGTGCTGAGGAGATTTTTACTCCGATCTGGGTGAGGATTTAGGTGTTTAAGAAGACCTGTGGCCAAACAGAACCAATGTGTTGTGATAGCAATTGACAGAGCACCTGAAGCACCAGACGGCGGAGAGCAGAGGCTGAGAGGCGCCGACACAAAGCAGAAGCAGGGAGCTTCGGACAGACTGTCAGGCAGCGGACAGTGATCGTTTCAGAAGTTCAGGAGATCTCTTAGAGAGAGCTTCTTGTTGAGAGAGAGGGATTGGTGTACGACGGTTTGAGGGTGTGATCTTTTATCAATTTTTTTTTCATAGTGAAGCTTGCATGTCCTGTGGAAGCGAGCCTTTTGGCTAATCCACGTACTTGATTGTGTTTTTTGTTTTGTTTTTTCTTTCTTCCTGCTGCAACGCCTGGTATCAGATCCTGCACAACAAATAGTATCAGAATAAGTAATATCACAATAATTGGTATTAGAGCTAGATGGTACCAGGACGCAGGTTGCGGCGGTGGTGATCAAGATTGAAGATGGAGAAGACAGTTTCAATCAAGATGGAGATCAACAGGTTTGATGGAAAGAGCAATTTCTCCTTGTGGCAAGCAAGGGTGAAGGATGTGCTCATCCAGTAAGAGTTGATCGATGCTTTCTTGTGCGAAGAGATGTCGGCTATCATAGAGGCGATGGATTGGAGGCGGCTCCAGATGCAGACGGTGAGTACGATCTATTTGTATCTGACAGATGAGGTAGTAATTCATATACTTGGCGTGACTTCTTCGATAGTGCCGTGGTCAAAGTTCGAGTTGTACATGACGAAATTCCTCACCAACACTCTCTTCCTCTGGAGGCAGTTCTACAAACTGCGGATGACTGAGGGACAGCATGCAGGAGCATCTCAATCACTTCTAGAAGATCCTCACCGATCTCCTCAGCGCTGGTGAGAAAGTTGAGAAGAAGATCATAACGTTGGTCTTGCTAGCATCGCTTCTCCTTTCATATGAGTCCTTGATGACTGTTTTTTTAGTAGAAAAGAGCACCATCAAGATGGATGAGGTCACCGCAGCGATTCTCTAGAACAAGATTCTCAGGTGGGAGAATCCATCTTCGAGCTCAGACGGCGGCAGCTTAACTTTAGCGATTTCTAAAGGAGCAGATGATAGCAGATAAGTGGCAGGAGATCGCGAGGTGGACGGTCCAAGTCCAGGACGAGAGATTTGAGCAAAATCAGATGTTATCGTTACGACGAGTTGGGGCATCTAGTTAAAGATTGTCCACAATAAAGAGATCGGACGAGGACTGTTGCAGCGATGGCCAGTAGCGAGTCAGAGGATGATGTTCTGATGATATCTGACGAGATATCTACTTTCCAGTAGTGAATTTTAGATTCTGCATGCACCTATCATGTATGTTGTAGAAAGGAGCTGTTTGACTCTCTGAAGAACAGTGAGGGCACTGTTCATCTGTCGGATTGATCGAGCTGTGCGATCAGAAGCATCGGGACGGTCAGTTGGAGGTCACGTGATGGTGCAGTGAGGAGATTGGGGGAGAAGATCCAAAAACTCTTAGAGTTAGGAGGCCGAATATCGAGTTGAGGTGAAGATTGTTGGGATTTAACATCTCGAGATTCGATCCATAATAAATCCAGAACGAGATCCAGGACGACGAACGGAGTTCAACGAGTCTAAGAACAACCAAACGGAGTTCGGATGGAAAAGATACGTGCAAAGGAAGCTAGCACGGAGGTTGGTATGGCCCATGGGCCGTCGGAGAGCCCACTGGGCCGACGGAGGCCGATGGTGGCGCGGGCCAGGCCCGACGTGCACAAGCCGACCAGGGGCACGCGGCCCAACACGGACGTGTGCGAGCTGGCCTAGCAGGCGCACGGCCCGTAGTGCACGACAGCGCTGGTGTACCTCGGTCCGTCATGGACTGGCGGTCCATGGGAGGAGCCATGGACTGCGAGAGCATTTTCCAGGTGCTTCTCGTGGGCCACCATGGACCAAACTCGTTTCGAAGGCATTTTTCGCTAGTGATTGCGCAATTGGACGGCTGCGATGGCTTGCGGTTAAGATCTGGTGGTTTAGAATGAGTTTGGGTGTTGTGAGGAGGTTTCTACTTAGATCTGGGTGAGGATTTAGGTGTTTAAGAAGATCTATGGCCAAACGGAGCCAGTGTGTTGTGGTAGCAGTCGGCAAAGCACCTAAAGCACCAGACGACGGAGGGCAGAGGTTGAGAGGCGCCAACACAAAGCAGAAGCAGGGAGCTTCAGGCAGACTGTCAGGCAATGGATAGTGATTGTTTCAGGGGTTCAGAGGATCTCCTAAAGAGTGTTTTTGTGAGGGAGAGTTTCTTGTTGAGAGAGAAGGATTGATGTACGAGGGTTGAGGGTGTGATCATCTTTTGTAAATTCTTTTTTTCATAATGAAGCTTGCATGCCCCGTGGAGGCGAGCTTTTTGGTTGATCCACATATTTGATTGTATTTCTTGTTTTGTTTCTTCTTTCTTCCTACTGTAACGCGTGGTACCAGGTATCAGAGTGAGTGATATCACAACAGTGGGAACAGAAGTATTTATTGTGATCCAGAAACCCAAATTATACAATCTTAAGAAAAGCGGGATATTGGAAATCACCTTAGAGAAGGAATGCAGCATCCTTGATGTTCTGGGATTTTGCAAACCTGGAGTTCCCCTGATTGCAGAAATTTCCTTTCTCTGATCACTAATTCTTACCTCATCTTCTGCTTGTGCAGGATTTTTTGAGGTACTATAGTAATTTATTCTGTGAGAAAATTTTAGCTTAACCAGCATATATTCCGTTAGAAGTCTTGTTTAGTTTAATGAATATGAGAAGTGTATAAAGTTTAGCAATGCAAGTTCTCTCAGTTAATGCCTTTCTATTTCTTTCTTTAAAGTTGTCTCCATCAATAACCTTACTGGTAGTGGCAGGTAAATATGCTACAGTTTGAACTTATAATTGTGCTTAAAGATGGATGTAGTTTGCCATGTCGTATCTTGTCTTCTTTCATCTACATCTGGACTTTGAAAGTCTAGAGGAATCTTTACACTGTGCCTTGGTTTTGGTGAACTTAAAATATCTAAGCTATAAGGTAGGTCTGCACCTGCTGGTTAGACATGTTGGTTTCCAGTGATACCCCCTCTTGCCCAAAGTTGACTTGGCCATGAGTTTGTAAACTGCTTTCAATACCACAAATCATGCCTTAAGCTGATCCTGTACAGATGAGATAAAGCTTGTGGATTGAGTACATAGTAATGGCTATTACCCAATCACTTACAGGAGCTGACTTTTTGGTCCATTTGACCTATATAGACCCTTAGTTGAGCCTGAAATAGATGGACCAAAGTTTTATAACTTGGTTTTGGTTACGGTTGAGCAAATAACCGAAACCCGAAGAAACCTACCCAATTTAATTCAATAAACATTGGTTTCGATTGGTTGAAAGACATAAATCGGGTGGAATCGGATTGAGATTTGTAAAAAATTGATTATTTACGATTGGGTTTAGTTCCTACACTTTTAAACCATATGAAACCGAATCAAACCGATGTAGTATTTCACAAACTCATTTTTATTTTGGGACGGCGTCGTTTAGACTTCAATACTTCATTCTAAAAAACACCGCATCACCTATTTGAATTAATGAGAATATTAATGTTGAATTGTTGATGGAAGCACATCAAGTTGAAACAATTTTAAAGTGAAAGCTTTCAGATATGGTTACTTTCAGATGAGTAAATCTTTTAATTTTTTAATTTTGTTTTATACAGGTTCAAAAATAAGCCCAAAATTTATAATTTTTAAGGTTTAGATCTTTTTTACATTAAATTGACAAAAAAAAAATAAATAAGCTTAAGTGGGCCAACATTGGACTTCAAATCAATATTGGGTCTACATTGAAGCCTAAACCGACACAATGCATCTGAACCCGCTACAAACCATTCACTTCGGTTTTAAACGGTTTATACATGATAAACGGTCGGCAGCGGATTGAATTTTCTCCAACCTGATTGGGTTCGGTCGGATGAAATTTTTCTCTCAACCTGATCGAACCCGACCTATGCTCAGCCCTAGTTTTGGTTTTGGATTCAGTCCTCCCAAGTAGGGTGTTGGTTTTGGCAATTTCAGTGATTCAGCACTTTCAGCTCAAGTTTGAAACACAAAAGGAAAATTTATTGAAAAAATTAGGAGTAATAAGAGAAAAATGTCATGGTAACATGTTTTACATAGTTTTGATGCATGCGGTATAATTTGTTATCACCACTTTCATGGTTTCTGTGTTTCTAGGCTGAAAGCTTGAAAGTACGTGTTCTCTGAACACATAATAGTGTAAATATTGATAATAGTGAAATAAGCTTATGGAAAGCTACATATGGATATAATTTGATATAATTAACACCATCGTATTGCCAGACCGAAGGCAACATGTCTGGTGATACCTTATCTCGCATAATGCTGACGACTTAACTATTAGTTCACTGTCTTGATATTTGATTAGCCTAGTTTTATGAGAACTCTCTGCTTTTGGCATGTGGAAACACATATAATGACAGCTATTTCTATTTATGGTAGCGAAGGTTTGCCGGATTACACGAGACATACCGTACCATACCGGTATGTTATACTGTACCATGCCACTACATATCAATACTATAATAAGATGGTACCCGTATGGGGTCTGATAATGAGACGGCGAACCTTGGTAATAGCACTGGGCTCGTGCTGTTCATGTGAGTGAAACATCTTGGATGGATGGCTGTCATTCCTGATTGTTTTTTTTTTTTTTTAAGTTTAATTTCAGAAATATACTTCTAATTTTGTTTGATGCAAGAAAGTATTAAATCAAGATTGCTGTGTGTCTTTATCTCTTTGACGAAAGAGTTATTTATAAGTGTATAGTTGGCTGAATGTTGAATAGAATTTGTATTCGTTGAGAGATTTGTCAAAGACCTTTTTTTTCTCTCTCTGTTCACTGTAGGCGATTACTTGCTTAGGTTGTACTTTGTTTCCATTTCTTTTGGAAATGCAGGCAACTATGTATCATTTATTGCACCAAATTCTGGAAGTACTAATAGAGAATCAGATAATTCTTCACTTGGAACTGAAAATGGCTTTCTACGAGATATTATCAATCCTGTTCCGGATGAGCCGTCTAGGAAAGATGACCTTGTAGGTGCAAGTACATCCGAACAGATGGCTCAGTCAAATGACTCAGGAGGATTTTCCTCTGTCCTATCCAGTATCAGAGAACTTGTAAGAGATGAAAATTGTGCTGTACCATAATTTTGTGTCACATTTGGCAGTCATCTTATTCCCATTGTGCTGACCAAATATAATGGCCATGTCTAGTGTTTGGAGGGTCAAAATATAGTCTTCCGAGATCAAGCCCCAGCTTCCGTGACATTAAATAAAGGAGAGCACTATTTTCAGGTAAATCAATCGAGACAACTGGATTTTAATTGTTATATACAACTGTCTTAAGGTTAATGGTTTTAATTGTTTTATAATGCTAATTTTCCTTGTTCAGCTATTCATAACATCCCTTTTTTTCTCATACATATTAAACTTATATGCTAATTATGATGCACCTAATATCAGATGTGGATTCTTGTAATCTATGCTGTAGGTTGAATTAGCGGGACAAATTTTAGGAAAGGGAGTTGGTTTGAGTAGAGAGGAGGCAAAGCTTCAGGTTGTACTATCATCTTCTGCTGTTGCCTGTTTTCTCATTGCTCAATCTATGCAGAGTGTGTTTCAGCTGTGTATTTTTTAGTCACTTTAATATTATCAGCTTCAATCTGACCTGCTCTAGACTCTCTAGTGTCGGGAGCCTCATGCACTCTGATGCCCTTTTTTATTATTTTTTACAGAATATATTACATCCTTTTGCTACAGTAGTTCATCCTAGAATTGTTCATTATATGCACATCCTAATGTTTATTTTTCATCCTATTGCACTAAAAATTTTCTCAAGCCAAATGCATAAATATAGGCCTGTGCTAATATGTTAGTTTGCATGATTAAAAGATTAGTGATTAGGAGTATCTCCATAGATCTAATCTATCTGGGTCTGGCCAAGTTGCAAGTCATTCTAGTTACATCAATAAGCACCTGACATTCACTTTGAGGTGTTTCAGGCATGAATAGTTAGGTCAAATGCAAAATGTAGACAAGATTTCATCATCATTTCTAAAGAGCACTTCATTAATTTTCTCCTGAAATATCAGGTATAAGTGTTCAATAAGACAGCAAAGAGAAAATGCTTAAAAATTCTCAACTTCAAGTTTGTGGTACTGAGCTCTTTCATGCTAGAAATTTAGGGCCATTAATTAAAACTGGGCTGAATCAACAATTTTCATCATTCATTCTCATCTTTCAGGAGTAATTTCTTGCAATACTCCACCTGATATGATTTTGATTTATGCAATGATTGAGCTTGTATTGGCATCCCATTGAAAGGTCATTTTGATTTATGCGAAGATTGAGTTTATATTGACATCCCATTTAAAGGTCATGTATTTTGCTACTCATTGAACCTTCGCACATACTTGTTTTGTCACAAGTCTAGCTTGCAAAGTGCTTTATCTCTTATGTCCAAGTTTATGCCTAACTTCTAGTCAATTGTTTACACTTCACAGGCTGCTGAAGAGGCACTCAGGACTCTGAAAGCGACACACAGCTCACAAAGGCAAATTTCAAATTCATTAAGGTAATATTTTCATCATTGTTCTTCAGCTTTATATAGATTTGGACATTTTAGCTCTCTCTGATAGATCATATGAACAAATAGCATCAATTGATGGCAGGCAAGTTAAGCATTTTGAAATTTAATTATTAACATTTGGCAATACTAGCAGGGTTCGCCGAACCGTCCCAAACCGGATGGTTTGGGGCGTGCCGAACCATATCGGTAGCTAATTGGTGCGGTTCGGACATTTGATTTGGAACGCCAGTGAAGACGGAGTGAGAGAGAAAGAGAGGAAAAGGGGGAGAGAGGAGGAAAGGGAAGGGAAAGGTCGATGGTGGCTCGTCGAGGCCTCCGGGGCTATCGATCCTTCGTGAGATGCGAGAAGAAAGAGGGAAGGGAGAGAAGAGGGGGGAGCGGAAGGCGGCAGGGAGGCCGTCGGGTAGCCACTGTGACCGTCGTGGGTTCGAAATAGGGGTTCGCCCCTATTTTATCATGTTTCTTAAAAAAACATGATACACATTGAAGCTCATTGTATATCGTGTTTTTTAAAAAATATGACGAAACAGGGGCGAATCTCTATTTCGAACCTGCAGCGGCTGCAGGGCTCTTTTGGGCCGTGGGGTGGCCATCCCACGGCCTTCTGCTCCCTCTCTCTCTCTCTTCTCGCATTTTTTTCGTGGAGGACTGCAGAGTCTGAGAGGTTTCAGCGGCCTCCACGGCCCTCCAGTGGCCACTGTCGGTGTCTCTGTCGGTCTTTCTTTCCTTCCCTGCCTCTCTCCCTCTCTTTCTCTTTCCTTTCCTCCCCGGTTCATCCCTCGTTTCCATGTTAGTTTAGGCCCGATATGGTCCAGTATGGAGGCATACCGACTTGTACTGTCGGTCGGCCGGCTGGCAAAGGATTCGGTTCCAAGTCCGCGATCCTTGGGCAATAGTTCTATACCTTCTTTTAAGTGTATAGACTTTCCTCTAATACCTTCATTGAGTGAAAACAAGTGAAGATACAAGAGTTATCATCATGTTTTGATGTTTAAAGGTATAATTAATGTTCTGATTAAGCTTGGTGGGGATATAAGCACATTGGCTTGACACATTGGACTTTGTGATTTTCTTCAAGCACCGTTTATTATTCATGTTTCCAATGGAATGGTTAGTTGACAGATATAATACAACAGAACAATTAACGAAGTGGTGACTTTCAAACTGAAAGAAGTGTCAATGAAATTGCTTTACAAGAGAAACCCAATCCAGTTTATTCAAAGTAATTATTCATGATTACGTAATAATCTTACCTATAATGAACTTTACTCATCCATGCAAGCAAACCTCATGTGCTCTGATGTTATATATATCTCTTCGAGAATATTATACTTTGAGCTACTAGCAGGTATAGCATTACCAAGATGAAATTAGGACTTGATATATGTTCAAGAGTGAAGCTCATTGATAATTCAGATTGCAGAATACTGTTACAATAAAATGAGAGACTTTAGCCTGCAGGTTGAAATCTTTTTTTTTTTTTGTGTTAATTCCTTTTCGTGGATAGAAGTTTTTTCCCCCAAAAAGGATGTTTTGGTAAGTGGTAAATGCCTGGAAGTTTTGTTGGATTGACAGCTCAAGTGAGAGAATTTTGTAGGTCGGTGAAGCATAGACTTGTATGTGATACGATAAGACTATGGATACGTCAATACAAATCTTGGAAAGGTTGGATGCAATACGGCTAGGATACAACAATGATTAAATATGTCTTTTTAACATATATGTAAAAAAAGCATCCAAAAAGCATAGTAGGCTATCAAAATAACATATTCCATAATTTTAGGTACCAGTTTTGACACCCATATCACTACCCAATCGATACACCCTGTGTCAAGTGTTGGTATGGTACATCTCTTGGCACTAACAGTCAGTGTGTGGTGTGTATCGAGTACTTTTTCCCTGTATTTACTATATGGTATGCACTGTATTAATTGGTATGGTCTGGTACATAAATTTTTGCTTTATGCAAGAGAATTAACTTGATATCTTCATCATTTAGTTATCATTCAAACCTATATATCCCAATCGATGCTCCATATTTTAATATCGACATCACAACTCAAACAATAGCATTATCATCAAAAGGTTCACATTCATAAAAAAAGGAAAGAACCCTGTCTAGGAAGTATAGGGGTGCTTTTCCAATTTTGAAATATAATATACTTAACTGCTTTCAAAAAGAAATTTAAGCTACTTAACATAAGTATCAAACACATATCCTGGTAGAATTTGATTTATACCAGTATCCATACGTATTAGATATGGACATGACATGTGATTTTAAGTGTCCATGCTTTCTAGTTGTCTTTAGGCATATTATAGTGGAGCTCAACTTCTGCTACTCCTATATACAAATGTTGAAGGTCTTAAAATTTTTCATGATACATCTATCTGGTCCCCATGGATCATGAGAAAACTAGCCTACTTAATTTGTTATAATAAGCAAACAGTATGTGATACAAGTAGCATCCTTTCCATTTCATAAAAAAATAGAATTTTTTTACATAGTAGAGAGCTTTCATCCTTTGCCTCAAGAATTTGAAGCATTTTTTGATTGTTCTGCATTTCACGGAGAGGATATGGTTATTGAATTACTTCTTGGTGACCAAAATTGCTTTTTGTATAGTTTGACATGCAATAGAGAAAGATAGGAAATTGCAGCCCAGGTTGTTATGAAGCCATCTGAAAATTCATAGAAATAATTGTTTCCTCTTTCATATAAGGTGATAAGGATAAGGCGGAGAATGGAGACTTCACTTAACCACATAATTTTTTTTAATTGTTTTAGCATTTTCCTGTTTAGTGCATAAATCTACTAATATGCAACAGCAAAGGCTTTGAGGCTGGCTTCATGTGGCTGGTGCCAGTACCTGAAGCTAGGCCCCACCTCAATAAAAAAAATTCCTCTTCTTGTCTGGGTGCCACAGGTTGGAAAAATATGCATGTGCATTGCACGTGCAGGGCTCTTGTAGTTTATAAATAATTTTCAAGCTTTCCATGAAAAGAAAGAAGTCAAGCCAACAGACGTGACCTAAAATGCTCTAAAGGGCAAAAAATGTTATTATTGATGAAGGTGATAAAATTTTTGGCAGGTGAGGCATCAACTGTTATCATATATTTCTAGAATGTTTTGCACGATGCGTCATGCAATAACAGTAATTTAGCCAAACTTTTGCAAGATTTCTCTAAGGTTGTTAGAAAATGCAGAAACTTATATTTGCAACTTTGCATGCAAATTTTTTATTATATTGTTCATAGCTAGTCATTGAATTTATTTCAGTTTAGCAGAGAAAAGAACTACCATTTGAGTAGGGATTTGAGTGGTGAACTGTTCTAGTTAGAGTCCAAAGTCTAGTCAGGGGGTGGGAAAGAGCTTAGTTGTTTTATCATTACTTGTTCCAGATATTTATGCTTTTTGAAACCTTTTCTTTTCTTTTCTTGGTGAATTTTTAAAATTTATAGTTCTTTGGTGAAGCAGGTTTAGTGCAAGAGGCAATCTTGTTTTCTGACATGTCTACGTCCACCACGTCATTAGGTTCCACTCTGTGATGTTCAGCAAGAAAAATTCTTGTCTCATCTACTTCAATTTGATGCTAAGCAACCTTCTCAGCATTGCTTCTGGAAATCTTCCATCTTTAGATGTCTTAAATTGGTTTCCACTATTTAATATTCAAAAATGTTGAATACTATGTGTCTATTTTGTACCCCCCTCCCCCACCAAACATTGAAAGGTGATACATTTTGGTGAAGATGTTTTATGGAATTGTCTGATAATGAGTGACTTTGCGATGACGCTTTAAAGCGCTAGTTGCTCATATAGAGTATGTTGGAAGAGCATGTTTTGGTTAAGTTGTTGGGAAAGGTTATTGAATCTCTATGATTACGAGTAGAATGGTGAAGAAGAAAACGTCATACATGAATATAATTAAAAGAAACCTTGTGGAATAAAATGGTCAGGTTAGAGCAATATTGTGATATATAACCTTGACAATTCCTGGAAACTAAAAATCACATAGTTGTTGCTAACCTATGTATCATGCAGACACAAAATGCATGGTTTCCATTTTATTCAATTTAAAATGCACTTTAAAGTATTTAAATTGAGAATCCATCTCATAGATCATGATCTACACATGTTAAAACATATATAGATTGAAAGTCAACAGATATGGATGCTTAGATCATAGTAAAACAGGGTCTCACATCATTTTAATAGTTCATTTTACACCAAACAAATGCATAGATTAGAGACTACCAAAACACATGATGTTTGGTTTCTAAACATATTAATGATATAGATCATGACTAATAATGTGGATCTTTAATTTGGATGTAACTAATGATGTTGCACTACTGATACACACAGTACCGATATCTCTATTGAATCCTTCATGGCTTGTTGGAAAAATATGGGGAAGGAATGCTATGTGGAAGATTACAAAGTCTATGTATGTGTATGAGTTGAGCAAAATGGAGATCTGTCCCATTTAAAAGGATATCACACAAGGGGCAACGCTGTTTGTAGGAACTTGCTAGTCTTGACACATCTCTTGAAGAGGGTAGGTAAGACATAGGCAATTGAGGTATTATATGCTCAACAAAAATTTGGGATGCCTCGGACATGAATGGAGCTAGCCATATACGAACCTGTCTATTTTTGAAGTTCACTGTCTGTTTCAAAAATCATTTTTGGTTTCATATTATCAGCTCCTCTTAGATGGTAAAAGGATTGTTATGTATTTTATGAGGTGACTTTTGAATTTCCGATATATGAGATAGTTTTGAATTTTGGATATATTTCATGAATATTCGTTTATGTCAATTTTCATTCCCATACTGCCTCTTTTCACTTCGGGTTCCTCCTTTCTTTCAACCCATGTGGCTGCATTCTTGTCCTTATCTGATTAGTCCTCTATCATGGAAGAGAGAAGAAAATATCCACCAATTATGAAATATAATATAATTTCATGACTATCTTTATTTTGATAAATAATTTCATGATTATCTTTGCCAGTCTATTTTTCCAATCCTAGTAACCTTGCTTTTCTTCTTTGGACTTGAGGAAAATATTCTCTCCTCTCCAAAGGAGCAAAATCCATCTCTCTATGGAATGGATTACACTCCTCTCGAGAGGAGAGGGTATCTTTTCCGCTCAAATCCAAAATAAAAAAGTAATGTCCATATTAAAATACACACCGTTGATTGTGATATATAACCTTGACAATTCCTGGAAACTAAAAATCACATAGTTGTTGCTAACCTATGTATCATGCGGACACAAAATGGATGGTTTCCATTTTATTCAATTTAAAATGCACGATAAAGTATTTAAATTGAGAATCCATCTTATAGATCATGATCTACACATGTTAAAACATATATAGATTGAAAGTCAACAGATATGGATGCTTAGATCATAGTAAAACAGGGTCTCACATCATTTTAATAGCTCATTTTACACCAAACAGATGCATAGATTAGAGACTACCAAAACACATGATGTTTGGTTTCTAAGCATATTAATGATATAGATCATGACTAATAATGTGGATCTTTAATTTGGATGTAACTAATGATGTTGCACTACTGATACACACAATACCGATATCACAAAAATGCACCATACACGCAATACTGATACACGTATTTGATGTAACATGCATTGCATATCTGTATTCTAGTTTGTAGGTTTCAGAATTTTGGGGGTTTAAGTTATGAGTGCCATGGAGAGACTTTGAGCTTGTTGAATATTATTGACAATCTCAGAGCAGCTAATATTTTTCCTTTTATATTGTTTGGGCAAGTATTTGTCTTGTTAAAGTGTGGATTTGTTCTATATTCTCTTATGGGCTCTTACCCAAATGCTTCACATAGTTAAGTATGATTTATATTTTGAACTAATCCACCTTGAAAATGCCTTTCTTGCCCAACCAACCATCTTATTTTCTGCACATATTTAGGAAAGAACCGAAAATGATGCTTATGGTAATCTACCATTATGTATCAATTACCCAAGGTTGTCAAAAGCAAAAAGGTGATAGGTCCCCTATATCACATAAGGTGTTTGGTGCCCAAAAGGTGCTTGCTTGAAGAAAGCAAGATGCTAATTTCAAAAAAGTTCAGTAAATGTGTTAAAAATAAATATTATATGGATCTGAAAACAAAAGATTAGCTATTCAAGTTTCAATATCAAAAATCATAATTGTTTTGTACACTAGATATTGTGTTTCACATTTTTCAAAATATCAAATCATAATACCGCTTCCCTTGTCATGTTTTAAGCAAATAAGCGAAAATAAACCACGATACATCCTTTAGTAGCTTTAAAATTACAAAAATGATGCCAAGGTACCACTTTCCAAACAATGTTTAATGTTTCTAAATAAAATATTACAGAAAAAAAATTAATTATTGAACATCTTACAGTAGCCCTTTATTTATAAGGACCTAACAGACCCAAAATAATCATTGAAGGAAAACTAATAAGGCTCCCCAGAAGAATGGGCAAAAAAGGGACAGGAAGATACTGTTGGACATTAGAGAGGGCCTTGCTCAAATGTTTTGCTCTGTCCCATGAGCTCACCTCAGTATACTCACCTTGCTTGGGGACTGTTGAGGCAATTAGGAGCTTCCTGATCTCACCTGAGCACTTAGGCGAGCTTCTGAAGCACCTTTGACAATGCTACAATTACCTATAACTAAAAATTGATCAAATCCTTAATAAGATGCCCATTCGAAGTCTTTTGGAGTCTGCACTGGATTTTATACACTTTTTTTATTGCATTTGTTATCTTGGTCTTTGAAGCCACATGATGATGGTTAAGTTGGTAATGACATTTTTCATTGATTGTTTTTTCACCACTCTTAGATCTTTAGTCTTACTGTTGCAAACCTGAATTTTATCTTGTAAGAGATATGTTTTGCTTTGTTTAGTTTGCTAATGATAACTATTTAATTGTATCTATTATGCTTTCAGGTGCAATAGTTGATCTCTTTTGCTCAGGTTGCCACAACATCCTCACAATGGTTCTCCAAGGGAGATTTAATGCGGGGGTGACAGAACCTGCCATATTCTCAATATGATAAATATGGAAATCTAATCTTCTAACTAGCAGACTAGGGTACAGCATTGGGACTTCTTTCTTGATTGGTTTGAAGGCCCATGGGCAATTTATGTTTGTCCACTATCATAGATCGATCATCTTGCCTTCCAGTCGAAGCATTCTAAATTCAACAGGAAACTCTTCCTTTGGAGTTTAATTTTCGAAGTTTGTTCACCACAGTCTATCTGGAAGCATGCTCGACTGTTAGGGATGCACGTATCAAGGTATGGAAATTCCTGCGCAGATTAACCATGAGAGAGCTAACCTAATTTCTAATTCTCAAATAGAGATTTAACAAC
Source organism: Elaeis guineensis (assembly GCF_000442705.2). Taxonomy (NCBI): domain Eukaryota; kingdom Viridiplantae; phylum Streptophyta; class Magnoliopsida; order Arecales; family Arecaceae; genus Elaeis; species Elaeis guineensis. The sequence goes on along the minus strand of NC_025997.2, from coordinate 132,639,711 downwards.
TATATAGTGTAAAGCTCTTAATGGCTTGGTGTTGAGCCTGAAAATGACTTCTGTAATCCAGAGATGTTAGTCAATGAGTTTTTCTTCTTTTTTTTTTTTACTTGATGTTTGTTTGGTTATTTGTGTGCTGGGATTTGCAGAAGTATGGTATCTTTGGTTTGCATTGATAGAATATCTAGCTTATTAACTATGTCATGCCCCTTGGACAGCAACAAGCCATCGCATATAAACAACAGCCTGATATGCGTTTTGTTCCAGTCAAAATTTCCAAAACAATAGCTACATGATTCCTGTCAGATAATAGATAATTCATTCTAAAAGCAGGCTACCATGAACACAAATTTCACTAAAGTTAAACGATGGTAGATGACCAAGCCAAATTGGCTACACAAAGTGGCACCATTATGTATTAGGTTTAGGGCTGACGTTGGATTGGAAAGGATCTGATACGAGTGTATGTCGGTATTCATTTTTTGTTCTGTTCGGTGAATATGAGATGCTAGCCTGATACAAAATGTGTATCTGTGTTTGTTTTAATGAGATATAGATACAAATCGGATATTGGAACTATAGATATAAATATAGGTATAAATTGGATGATAAATTTTGTGATCACATATTTAAGGATTACAAGTGGAAGGCAAATTTTATTAAATTTTACCGAGCTCGGAATTGACGGTGTGAAATTCCTCTAGCAGTGGGTGATTGCGGGAGCATGGAATATCTACAGATGCGGAACGAGAAGTGTGAAGGAGCCATTTCTTTGTGGCATTTGGATCTTTCAACAATTTGAAAGGTATATTACCAAAAGAAGTGGTATTTCAGTAGGACACCCAGTTTTGCGGAGGTGTGCTTGAATTACAGCTGCCAGAATGCCCTGTTTCGATTTCTAAGACAAAGACGAGCAGCCAGGCAGCGGGAATTATAATCCCATTTGTCCGTACATCAGTAGCTTTAGCTTTGCTAGCATGTCTGTGCTTTACATTTTATTGTTTGAGAAGGTCCTGAAAGACTCCCACTCATCCCTTCGTTTTTGGAGGAACCCAACATGAAGATCTCTTACAAAGAGCTACACGACGCCACTGATGAATTTTCCTGAAAAAAGTTTGATTGGTGAAGGATGCTTCGTTCTTGTCCACTCCACAGAGGAATTTTGGACGGCAGTGGATCCTTCTCTGCTGTAAAGGTCCCTCAACTTTCAAAGCCATGGAGGTTCCAACACCATCCCGGCTCAGTGTGAGGCCCCAAGTCGCATCAGGCATCACCGGATCACAACTTTGTCAAGATATCTTTACTCGGAAAAAAAAGAAAAGAAATCAAGAACGACTTCTTGTTCGAGCGTCGATTCTGTTGGGAATTGATTTTCAAAGTTCATGCCTAGCGGGAGTCTAGAGGAACGGTTAGATCCAGATCCAGGAGAGCGGCATCTTTCCAAAGCTCTCAACATTTTTCAAGAGTTGGAAACAAGCATCGACATGGCTTCCTTGCAATAGATCGACATGAGTACCAAGCACCAATGGCTCACTGTGATATTGAAGCCAAGCAACGTTCTTCTGGATGACGGCTCCCCTTCCGGGTGATTCTGGCCTAGCCGAGATATCGACCTCAAATTCAAACCAGCTTTATGTTTCTCCAAGTAACAGTGTGTCTTTCTCCATTGGCAAGCGTGGGCAATTCAACGTATCGATAGCAAAAGTCGCCTTACAACTTCTTCAAGGTGACATGCCAAACCAAGGAATATCTATGAATGCCCCGCAGTTTCGGTTGTAGGAAATGGCAAGCTCGGTGGGGTATTCCCGAAGTTAGTCATTATATTGGACATGTTGCTCGAAAAGTACAATATCCAGAACTTCTTGTCTTTCTCTACTCTTAGTTTTGGGAATTTCTCCAGAAGGTAGACAAACCTTAAGTTGACCTGGTAACCTAATAAACCATATAATAAGATCAAAAGGAAAAAAAAAATGAAAATGTTTTACCAAAATGTTTCAACATGTGATAATTAAGAAAAAATCTCAGTAACTTTACCGATTAGTTTTGCTACTGGTTTTGACATATTCGCCAAATTAGCTACACATAAAGATCATTGGGGCAAGACTCAGATAAAGATAGTTGAATTGCTAATCAACCAATTAGTTGTTCAACAAATGTCTCAAAATCAAACCAAGCAAAACTGTCAAACGTATATTTGGATAGGCTGTAAACAAATTAATAATCAAGCTTAACCAACATAAAATCCATGACTATGATGGAATCAACCATATAAACAACAAGCATAACAAGTTCCCAACATATTTCACTGATTTTGCAGAACGGATACACATTTGGCATTGATGAAGTCTCTGTACAAAAACCAGAATTCTACACTGAAACAACAATGATAACAAGTTCCGAAAAATTTCAATTATCTCACTGAATGGATGAACATTCTATATTCATATCCCCTATGAATCTGCCTGATGCTTTATGAATTTAGGATGAGCAACCATTTCTAATGCACTGAAAGTTCCATCTTCTTCTCTTTAGAAGACTTTTTTTTTAAAATTTTGACAAGTGGTGTTGTGTGTGCAGAGTAGAGAACAGGGGCCATATGTCAATACAAGCAGATCTTAATAGCTATGAAATCTTCTTGCTGGAAATTTAAGTAGGCAAAAGACCAACTCATGAAGAATTGAAGGATTGTTTCGATCTCTATTTATCTGCTCAAAGAGCTGTGCCTGAAAAATAACATAGATTATGGAACCCATATTGCGTGAGGATGATTATGATTACAATGACATATTAACCAAGAAATGCAAGGATAGCAACATTGCAAGAAGCGGAGTAGAGGAGTGCTTCAATAAATTTGCTAAATTATGAAACACATGCAACAAGGGGTGTGCATATCAGCGTTGAAGTAAGCTGCCAATGCATATCCCTTGGCTCTTTGAAATTTAAATGTGTGATATTGAACACAACTTACAGCAAGACAAAATACTACATGTTCCAATTTATTTTTACTGTGGCTAAGCTGTACATTAGCAGTCAGTTTTCAGAAGTATTCTGATTTTAGAACTTGGTTGTCTGAGGTTCAAAAGTTTGTTTTCTGCTCACTTGGAAATATACTATGGGCATAGCAAGAAGATTGTATAAGATTGTTCTCACACATTATTTACCATAAAGTAGGAATAAAGAATTAAAAATATTGCACAAAGCTCCCCCGATCTTCATTAAAGCATCACGAAACTTCCACTTCATTAGTTGCCAGTTTTATAGTATACCACTGTCGAGGAGAAATGAAATGATATAAGAAGACACCAAAAGTTGAAACAGGGGAGAGATAAGACAATTGCCTACTCACAACTCTGGTCTTCCAACATGCAACTCTAGCAACTGAACAATCACTCAGAAAAATACATGAATCAGTTCTCAATCCATTGGGCTCCAGTTCTGGTAGATATGCCTTCACCTTTTTTTTTCATTCATGTATTGATGCAAAATAAGGAATATGATCTCACTGCAATAACCCCTGGCCATCAATGTTGATTGTCTCCTTTTATCAATTTTCATTTCCATTAATATCACATCCCATTACTCTGTTTCAGTTCTTTTCAAAGTTCAGGCTCTCATGCTATAAAGCTTTCTTCTGGAATTCTAGCTACATCTAACCTAGACTTCATATCAAAAATAAATACCAACAACATTGGTATCTTCACTTGTATGCATATCGAGAGCAAGTTCATCACATCTAACATATTGCACCAATGCAATTTTAAACCGGTATAAGCTTAGTGAGCAATGCCCTTATGGTACTAGCCATCGTGTCCAGAAATTCACCTGTCACATCATGCCTACCTCTAAAGTTTTGTCCTTGGAACTTCAACTGATGTAAACATAGATGAACAGAATTATAAGCTGCCGATCGATTATATGTAGTATCAAAAGAAAAACAACATGATCACATGATATATCGAAGGACATTGGTTGAAATCTTAAGATATTGTGTGGTGATTTGTGCTATGCCGTGCCACCAACGACAGGTCTTGAAAGAGCACGGTCTTCTACTTAATATGCCTACAATCCGTTCTCTGATCTTTCATATATATTGGAGGTTCATGTGTAGTAATGTCCAGAAACACCTATAGTTTTAGAAGAGCTTTGATATGCCATTGTAGCAAAAAATCCAGCAGGGGCATTGGACTATTCCCTCAAAGGAGGAAGAGCAAAAGCTCATTTTATGTGCATCAATAACTTTGGAACCATGAGATATGAAGATGATAAGGTTCTTGCATTGGAAAGGAATCAAGCGATGTGAATAGAGAGGAATTAAATATCGGTCAAAGTTGTTGGGATCGAATATGCATTATTGGTTATTATGGTCCAGTAAACAGAAGTCTTCCAGGAATAATGTTGACCCAAAAACTTAGATGATGATAATATCATATAGAGAAATTCCACTACTTGAACATTCGAGTAATTCACACTCTGCAGGAAGCATGCTGTGGAACCAAAAAAATCCATAATTACAAGATATATTAGCCACAAATATACAAATTTCCAGCCAATAGTAAGCATGATACATTAAATAATAAGCAAATTCAGCATATTATTTTTGAAAAAAAAATCACCAGATGCATGGTTCTTGGTATATAAGCTCAATAAATGCAAGAGCATGCCATGAAAGAATTGCCATACTGGTAGGTACCAGTACATACCGACTATACCATGTCATACCAGTACGTGATACAAGGTTCATACCGACACTCGATATACCAAACTGCCCTCCATACCAGTGCATCAACATTGTAATAGAATGGTACCTGTATGGGGTCTAATATTGAGACGATGAACCTTAATGCCATGCCTTTTGCCCAGTACACTGAACGGATGAGGAAAGTTTCAAAGAAAAAAAAAAAACAGCCATAATCTAATGATATAAAGAAAGTAAAAATAGGACTATGTGAACTGGTAAAAAGTAGGCGATCCCAACTAGTTTGGGGTTATGGGTTGGTAGAGTTGTAAAAAAAAAGAATGTTCAACATGCGTGCTTTGAATCTGAACAGAATATCACAACTATGTTATCTCTGACCAATCAAATTATATACTGCAAGAAGAACTGATTTGCAAACCAACAAATAACATCCACAGATAGGAAAACTAGAATTATTTATATCAAAAAACAAAAAAAAAAAAAACAAACAAACTGCACAGAAGTTCAATGAAAGTCAGAGGTGTTCACACATCCCATCAACGATCTTGCAATATAAATAATTGCTAATAATAACAAGAAAATCAGAAGGATCGAACATAGTATAACAAAGGAACAGATGTCTTACGCATGAATCGTAGGAATACATAACAAGAAGAAGGCAAAGTCGGGAGATTTAGCATGTGATAATTTATAAGGATCGAGACCCAAGCAACGAGAACAGATCCTATACATCGATTTCGAGCACTGCCAAATTATGACAGCAGTTAGAGATGTACAAATAGACAGCCCAATTATAACAGCAAATGGTCCGTACAACACGATCAAGAAAAGCAAGCCCAAAAAAGAAAGAGAGGAGGAGAAACCCTAGATTGCATAATAGATGTGGGAGGATGCATACGAGGAGCCAGAGAGAGACACAGCGCTGCTAGTTCATGAGGAGGAGGATCCATCCATTTTGCGCTGATCGAGGGACGCGTGGTGACGGGTGCTGTCGTAGTCGACGACCTCGGAGTCGGTGACGGAGCGGGAGTGCTGGACGATGGAACGGCCGATGGAGTTGATCCACTCCTCCTTCTCCTTCTCGGAGTCGGCGATGAAGTACATGGTCTCGCGGCTGGTCGACAGCTCGAAGGCGAACTGCCGGTTGAGAACGTCCTCGGCGCCCTTCGCGGTGAGGCAGGAAGCCACGGGGATCACCCCCCGCGGGACCGATGCCCGGGTCACCCCCGGTTCCTTGAACCAGAACAGCTTCCCTTGCTTCAGCACGAACCACCGGCGCCGCCACGTCTTTATGTACTCCCCTTGCTTCGTCAGCCACCCCGCCCGCTCCGGGTTCGACCAGAACTCCACGCCCCCGCCCAGGTCATCCGCCCCACGCGATCCCCCCAACGCCAACCTCCACAGGCTCGCCATCTCTCTCGGGCGCGCCCCCCTGATTGTTTGTTCCCTCTTCTTCCTTCCCCTCGCTCGGAGGTCGGACAACACACACCTCTCTACGGAACCGTTTACAACGATGGGGGGGACTCGTATAACCTAAAGTCGGCAAATCCGATTGCCGGCTTCGGCAGCGGGTGTCATGTAAAGGCGGTGACTTTTTGGAAATACCGGGTGCGCAAGGACTAGGGACCAGCAAATAATACGCAAGGGACGCCGACTCCCGGGGAAAACAATTAATCAACCGGCGAGGGGTTGCGTCCATTCTAAGCCAGGCTTTCTGTTCGAAGGGAGGAAGCTAAAAGTGGTAATAGATCAGTTTGCCACGGATGTCGTCCAATAAAAAATTTTTTGATGTTTAAGTTAGTCGAGTAAAAAAAAATAATTATTGAATATAAAATATCTCTCCAACCGAAGTTCGTGACAGGAATGACCCTTCGGGGATCCAACCAACTTCCGACCTCCGACAACGTCTCTTCAAACCTCCTAGGCGGCCGAGCCTTCGCAACACCCCCAAGTTTTGCCGACGGACAGGACCCCACCAGCGTCGACCGGATTCTTCGCGACGTCCGAACTCTTACGGGAGCCGGACTTCGTCTCCGACTTCTACTGCAAGCAGACTTCGTCCGGACTCCTACGGGAGCCGGACTTCGCTCCAAACGCCAATTGCAGGTGGACTCCGCCCGGACTCCTACGGGAGCCGGGCTTCATCTCCGACTTCGACTGATGGTAAACTCCATCCGGACTCCTACGGGAGCCGGACTTCGTCCCTGACTTTAATTGCAGGTGGACTTCGTCCAGACTCCTACGGGAGCCGGACCTCGTCCCCAACTCCGGCTGCAGGAAGACTTCATCCGGACTCCTACGGGAGCCGGACTTCACCCCCGACGTCAATTGCAGGTGGACTCCGCCCGGACTCCTACGGGAGCCGGGCTTCATCCCCGACTTCGACTGATGGTAAATTCCATCCGGACTCCTACGGGAGCCGGACTTCGCCCCTGACTTTAATTGCAGGTGGATTTCGCCCAGACTCCTACGGGAGCCGAATCTCGTCCCCAACTCCGGCTGCAGGAAGACTCTGCCAGGACTCCTACGGGAGCGAACCTCGTCCCCAACTCTGGCTGCAGGAAGACTTCATCCGGACTCCTACGGGAGCCGGACTTCACCCCCGACGTCAATTGCAGGTGGACTCCGCCCGGACTCCTACGGGAGCCGGGCTTCATCCCCGACTTCGACTGATGGTAAACTCTATCCGGACTCCTACGGAAGCCGGACTTCGCCCCTGACTTTAATTGCAGGTAGACTTCGCCCAGACTCCTACGAGAGCCGGACCTCGTCCTCAACACCAGCTGCAGGAAGACTTTGCCAGGACTCCTACGGGAGCCGGACCTCGTACCCAACTCCGACTGCAGGAAGACTTCATCCGGACTCCTACGGGAGCCAGACTTTGCCCCCGACGCCAATTGCAGGTGGACTCCGCCTGGACTCCTACGGGAGCCGGGCTTTATCTCCGACTTCGATTGATGGTAAACTCTATCCGGACTCCTACGGGAGCCGGACTTCGCTCCTGACTTTAATTGCAGGTGGACTTCGCCCAGGCTCCTACGGGAGCCGGACCTCGTCCCCAACTCCGTGTGCAGGAAGATTCTGCCCAGACTCCTACGGGAGCCGGACCTCGTCCCCAACTCCAGCTGCAGGAAGACTCTGCCAGGACTCCTACGGGAGCCGGACCTCGTCCCCAACTATGGCTGCAGGAAGACTTCATCCGGACTACTACGGGAGCCGGACTTCGCCCCCGACGCCAATTACAGGTGGACTCCGCCCGGACTCCTACGGGAGCCGGGCTTCATCCCCAACTTCGACTGATGGTAAACTCCATCCGGACTCCTACGGGAGCCGAACTTCGCCCCTGACTTTAATTGCAGGTGGACTTCGCCCAGACTCCTACGGGAGCCGGACCTCGTCCCCAACTCCGGCTGCAGGAAGACTTCATCCGGACTCCTACGGGAGCCGGACTTCGCCCCCGACGCCAATTGCAGGTGGACTCCGCCCGGACTCCTACGAGAGCCGGGCTTCATCCCCGACTTTGACTGCTGGTAAACTCCATCCGGACTCCTACAGGAGTCAGACTTCGCCCCTGACTTTAATTGCAGGTGGACTTCATCCGGACTCCTATAGGAGCCGGTCTTCGCCCCTGACGCCAATTGCAGGTGGACTCCTCCCGGACTCCTACGGGAGCCGGGCTTCGTCCCCAACTTCAACCACAAGAAGACTCTGTCCGGACTCCTATGGGAGCTAGATCTCGTCTCCGACTCCGTCTGCGGGAAGACTCCGTCCAGACTCCCACGGGAGCCGGACCTCGTCTCCGACTTCGATTGAAGGAAGACTTCGTCCGGACTCCTACGGGAGTCGGACTCCGAGCTCCTCTCGGACGGGTGGCTAGCCACCTCTCTCCGCCAGACACCCCAGCCGAACTTCGACCGACAGGCCTAGGCCCCCCGGCAGGTCGCAGTAACGGCCACGACTCTGCTCCACTTCCTGCGATGGATTCCGCGCGGCTCCATCACTCCCTGGCAGGCCGCAGTAACGGCCACGGCACTGCTCCACTTCCTGCGATAGATTTTGCACGGCTCCATCACTCCCTGGCAGGCTGCAGTAACGGCCACGGCACTGCTCCACTTCCTGCGATGGATTCCGCACGGCTTCATCACTCCCTGGCAGGCCACAATAATGGCCACGATCCTGCTCCACTTCCTGCGATGGATACCGCGCGATTCTTCCACCCTCTGGCAAGTCGCGACAACGGACGCCGCTCCACTCCCCGTGGCAGACTCCACGTGGCACGTCCCGGTGATAGCCACGGGTCCACTCCACTACTCTTCGCAACAAACTCTTCCTGACCATGGGCAGCTCACTGCCAGACGGTTACAAACATCGCTATCAGTCTGTTGCTCCCTCCGCCTATAAAAGGGGGACCCCAGATACGTTATTCTCTAAACTCTATTTTCTATCCCAAAACTCTGCTAAAATTTTTGTTCGAGCACTCCATTCTTATTGAGGCAGAGAACTGACTTGAGCGTCGGAGGGTCTTGCCGGAGCAACCCCACCTCTGGTTTAGACTTCTTTTGCAGGTCCCGGCGGCAACCGCGACTCCCTCGACTCCAGCTTCTCCGACGTCGGTGAATTTTTGCACCAACAGATTGGCACTAAAGGAAGGGGCTGTGTCTTCGCAGTACCCTTGTTCTTAAAGGAGCGCTCAACGGGACCGCCTCTGGTCATCTTCTCCGACATCCACTCCTCCTTCCCCCACTTGATCTTCGCCCGATGCCTCCCCGCAAAGCATCCACACGGCGATCCACGGCCTCCGCGGTCAGATCTCAGGCTCCGGCCTCACCTCCAGTCTCCCAGCCTCTACCTCCTCCTCCGGCAGCGGCGGTTGGCACAGAGCAATTCGACCTACTGGTGTAGCAGGTCAGAGGCCTCACTGAAGCTGTGCAGGCCATGCAACAGCAGCAGCTACAGGCATCAGTGCGACCGGAAAGAGCGTCGTCAGAACTGCAAAATCCGACGGTGGGACGGGCCACTTGGGCCAGCCGCCCAGTCTTTCCCGAAAAGACGAATCCAAGGGTGGAAAGCCCCCAGTCAGACCATGATTCCACCCCTGAAAGATCTCTACCTCCATCCTGCCAGAAGACCCTTGAGACCCACAGTCGAGAGGATTTTCTGGACCGAAAACTTCAGGAGATGAACCGGCGGATCGAAGAACTCCGCCACGCTCCCCCCGCTTATGGTGAGGACATTTGTACTGACCTCCTCTTTTCTCAAAAGATCATGCAGGAGCCAATCCCGCCGAACTTTAAACTCCCCCAATTTGAAAGCTACGACGGGACTTCAGATCCGGTTGACCACCTAGAGGTCTTCCGGACGATGATGCTGCTTCATGACGCACCCGACGTCATTCTATGCCGAGCCTTCCCATCTACTTTGAAGGGAGCGGTGAGAAACTGGTACTCGACACTGAAGTCGGGTACCATCTTTTCCTTCGATCAGATGAGCCACCAATTTGTGGCTCATTTTGTCAGCAGCCGGTGCCCCCGGAAGGGTTCGGAGTCCCTCATCAACATCAAGCAGAGGGAGGGGGAGTCCATTCGGGCCTACATCAACCACTTCAATATCGCCGCGTTGGAGGTCCGGAACTTGGACCAGTCGGTAGCAATGACCGCTCTGAAGGGCGGCCTTCAGAAGAATGACCTTTTGTTCTCCCTGGAGAAGAAGTACCCCAGGGATTTCGCTGACCTATTAGCTCGGGCCGAAGGGTACGCTCGAGCGGAAGAAGCCTTCAAAATGAAGGATGAGGAGACCGCGAGAGAGCGGCAGGCGGGAGACTCGAGTAAGCCCACAGCCGAAAAAGGGCCGAGAGAAGCTCGGCCACGTTCTCGAACTCCTCCCGGGTACAAGTGCGCCCAGACTCCTCCTCGAGCACGCAGGCAGGGAAGCCCGAATCACCGGGCTCGGCGGGGCTCTCCCTCAGGAAGGTTCCGCAACTATGCCGCCCTCAATGCATCGAAAACCCAGGTGCTGATGGAGGTCAGAGAGCAGCTCCCAAGATCAGAGAGGATGCGCACACACCCCGAGAAGCGCAACCCCAACAAGTTCTGCCTCTACCATCGTGACCACGGCCACGATACAGAGGAGTGCCTTCGGCTCCGAGACGAGATCGAGGAGCTCATCAGACGAGGTCGGCTCGACAGATTCATTCGACGCCGGTCTGAGGGTAGAGAAGATCGGCCACGGACCCTGCCGCAGCCTGAGCCGTCGAGGAGGGAAGAGCAGCCCGGAGATCGGCCTCCAATCGGGATTATCAACTCCATCACCGAAGGACCTCAAGAAGAAGCAGATCTTCCATGACCATGGGACTCAAAAAATCTGTAAATGTATTACTAACGACTTTGCTTTGAATCAAAATTCCTTTCGATTTTGCATATCTTTCCCTTTCGACATGGGCTTGTTACGATTGTGGATAACCCCTCCAAACAATCAAAACAAGGCCATGTTAGGAACAGGAGGAGAACCTCGTCCTAACATAAATAAAATAAAAATCCGATTATTTTAAGATCGGATCGGGGGAGGGGCTCATATAACGGCCCTTAAGTGTCCCCATGGTCATGTTAGGAACAGGAGGAGAACCTTGTCCTAACATGAGCAAAATGAAAGTCCGATTATTTTAAGATCGGATCGGGAGAGAGGCCCATTTAATGGCCCTTAAGTGCCCCCATGGTCATGTTAGGAATAGCAGGAGAACCTCGTCCTAACATTAGCAAAATGAAAGTCCGATTATTTTAAGATCGGATCGGAGGAGAGGCCCATATAACGGCCCTTAAGTGCCCCCATGGCCATGTTAGGAACAGGAGGAGAACCTCATCCTGACATGAGCAAAGTCAAAGGCCCGGTTCTTTTAAACCGGATGGGGGGAGAGGCCCTACAACGCCCTAATGCGCCCCCACAGCCATGTTAGGGACAGGAGGAGAACCTCGCCCTAGCATGAGAAAAATCAAAGGCCCGATTCTTTTAGACCAGATGGGAGGAGAGGCCCTACAACACCCTAATGTGCCCCCATAGCCATGTTAGGAACATGAGGAGAACCTCGTCCTAACATGAGCAAAGTCGAAGGCCCGATTCTTTTAGACCAGATGGAGGGAGAGGCCCTACAACGCCCTAATGTGCCCCCACAGCCATGATAGGAACATGAGGAGAACGTCGTCCTAACATAAGCAAAGTCGAAGGCCCGGTTCTTTTAGATCGGATGGGGGGAGAGGTCCTACAACGCCCTAATGTGCCCCCACAGCCATGTAAGGAACAGGAGGAGAACCTCGTCCTGACATGAGCAAAGTCGAAGGCCCGATTCTTTTAGATCGGATGGGGGGAGAGGCCCTTGCAACGACCCTTATGTGCCCCCACAGCCCCGTTGGGAACAGGAGGACAACCTCGTCCTAACCTGAGCTGAGATCAACTACGTCAAGAACAGAAGGAGAACCTCGTCCTGACGATGACAAAAATCCGGCTACCCAACGAAATTGGATAAAGAAAAAAGTCTCCTCAATGGCACCTCTACACTCCTATGCAACCCCACAAAAAGCAAGGGAAGGACCCTCACTCGAAAAAGAGGAAAAAAATTAAAAAGAAAAGCGACGAATTACATCGGCAACAGATGAAAAATAAATCACACCAAAGACCTAGGGAACCTCGTCTCAACAAAGACGGGAAGTTCCTACCAAGCATCCCCGACCTCTAAGAAGGCTCTCGACACAGGTCAAAAAAATAATGACCTCTTCGAGGTAATGCGGAGTTCGGACCACCGAGCTTGAGCCTACGGTCATGGACAACAAGAAAAGCAAATCAGCGCGGCGACGACTGGGCATCTCCAAACGACGTCGACGTCGAACAAGTCAAAAGACAAAAGAAGTTCGGCGGACGATAATTTAATACAATACGTGGACGAGATAACACAAAATCTTCTTTTCATTTCATTCATGAAATATACACTACAAAGTCCAGAAGACTAAAGGAAGAAAAATAAAACAACAAAAATAACAACGACAGCAACAACGGCGACGACAAACAGACAAGCGACAAAAGAAGACACTTAGAGGGACAAAGGACAAAAAGAGCCCTAAGGGGGTCCGGCTTCCTCCGACCTCGGACTATCGGCTTCGACCCTCGCCAGGGAGCGCCTTAAACTTTCGACTTCTGCTTCCAATTCTTTCTCTCTCATTAATATCTCCATGTATCTTCGGTGAAATCGCTGGCTTTCGTTCTCCGCCTCTCGACGTCTTTTTCTCAGGACCTCGGATTCCACCTCCGCGTCCTTGATGGCCTGCTGCTCGCATACCAACTGGATCTTCAATTGCTGCAGCTCGGCCTTCCCCTCCCCAAGAGTGACGGATAGTTCTTCTGCGGTCCTTCTCAGGGATTGGAGTTCTTCGGAATCCCGAGCGGAAGCAGATTGAGCCCCCTCAGCTAGCTGCATTCGAAGGCGGGCAACCTCGTCGGTCGCCATCCTGAGCCTCCCCTTGTATTCATCCACCTGCTTGTGCCAGCCGGTCTGGTACGCATCATAGCTCGCCTCGGCATCCTGGAGCTGTTGCTGGAGGTCGAAAACCTTCTTCGACCACTCCCGATCGTTGTCGGTCCGAGTCAAAAGCCGGGATGAACTTCCTTCCAGCTGGCTAATCCTCTCCTGTGCAGCCGACAGCTTCACTCGGAGGGAACTGAACTTGGCAGCTTGAGCCCAAATTTGATCGCTGGCACGCTTCTTGTGTTCTTCAAGCTCCTTCTCGAAGTTCGCCTTCCTCCGACTGTACTCCATGATCCCCTTCACGTGGAGGTTCCGGAAGTGGGTGGCCTCCGCGGTGGCTTCAGAGTGACCCTCCCTCAACCTGCAAAGCTCGCCTTCCATCTTCTTCGACCTTTTTATCAAATGAAGAACTTTTTTCTCCAACCGCTGGATCGTAGACTTCAGCGGGATCTCCCATGGTAGGGGAAGCGCTACTGCAGGACACTGCCATCAGGAGACAAAAGCGTCAAGGCGCGTCCCATTGCAGAAAGAAAAATAAAAAAGGAGGAGAAGGAAAGAGAGGAGAAGCCATCTACGATGAGAAATTCAACTTTATTGATTGGCTGTTTCTTAAAGTACAAAAAGGAAAGAAAAATTGCAGTAAAAGAAAAATACAAGGTCGGAGGTCTCTGACCTCTGCAGTAGGAGTTGGGGAGCTCGGTGTCCCTGGAAGGGGGACTGCGGCAGCAGTAGCAGTAGGAGAGGGACCGACCTCATCTTCAGAATCCCCGCCCAAGAAGCTGAGATCGAGCTCGAAAAATATCCTGACCACCTTCTCCTGACAGAGCTCGAATCCCTTGATGAATGCTTCTTGGCCGAACTTGACATTCAGGTCCCTCATCTCCGCAGAGGCCTTGAACTCCTCCACAGCAAGGACCCTGGCCTCCGAGACCAGGATCGGAATCTGCTCCACCAAATTGGCGACCTCGGCCTCTGCCTTCCTCACCGTCTCCTCCGAGGTCTGCTTCTCTTCCTCCCGGGCCTGTTTCTCTCTCTCTAGGGCCTCTTGGAGGGCGACTACCTCGGCTACCTTCTCTTCGAGACAGGTGATTCCGGCCCGGCGATGCTCCTCTGCCTGGATGGCATCCCTCCTCGCCCGGTTCGTCGCCTCAATATTGGCAAGGAGCTGGTGCCCAATCTGCAAGGGCGGCTAGGGGATCAGAACCAGGGTCGAAAAGCCAACTAAATGAAGATTTGTTTACCTCGAGATAGGACCCTAGGGAGTCCCAAACCCGCTGCTCAGGATCGGCGCGATCAATCCTCTCGACGACTTCAGGCAGAATGCAGCCGTCGATCAACCGCTTGATCAAGTCCCTGTCATTGAAGGGATTCTCTGGCCCTTCTTCGGAACCAAGGGACTCTTCAACGGTGGCTCAGCGGCTACTCATCTTGCGGGCCACCGACTTCCTTCTCCTCCCCCTCTCGACCCCGGGTGCCTCCGCGGGACGGACCCCCGGAACGGGAACCTCAGTGGGGGGACACCCAGAAGAAGCCCGGGGAGCCGGAGGTTCGGCATCCGAAGGGACTTCAACTGCGAAGGCCGCTTGGGCAGGTGCGGCCGAGCTCGTCTCCTCTGCTTTGGCCTTCTTTGCTGATCCGGAGGCCGCGGCGCCTTTCCTTTTGTGAGCCTTGAGGCCCATGGCGAGCATCCGTGCTGCTTCGGCGTCTATTCCTGAAAAAAAAAAATCAAATCAAAAATCAGCGATGGGGCGAAAAAGGAAGAAGTGACACGCAAAAAAAAAAGGAAAGAAAAAGAAGAAGGACGGAAGAAAAGAAGAGAAAAGAAAAGATGAAATACTCGCAGGATCCTGGGGGCTCAAGCCGATGTTGAACAGGAATTGCTCCTTCAGAAGGTTGGGAAGGGAAGGAGCGGAATAGTCAAGAAGCTTCCAGATGGCCTGAAGGTCGTCCTCCCCCAGACTGGGAGCCCGACGAACAGAGTCCCTCAGAGAGCCCCAAGGGGGCAGGCCCAGCCTCAAAGTTGGGCAGTGGACGAAGAGATATTTCTCCTTCCAATTGTGGATTGAAGAGGGAGCACCTTTCAGCAACCCCTTCTTGCCAAACTGAGGAGAGAAATACCACCATCCTTCGCCGAAGGGTGGCGCTTAAAGGTATAGAAATGCCTAAACAGAGAGAGGGATGGCTGAACCTCGACTACGTGGCAAAGGGAGAGGAACCCTATCAAAAACCTAAAAGAATTCGGAGCAACTGAAGCTAAAGAAATATCCAAGAAGCGGAAAAGGGCGACGACAAAGGACGGAAGTGGAAGCCGAAGTCCGGCACGGAAGGCCTCCTGATACAAGCAAAAACGATCGGGTGGGGGAGTGCTAGCCCGGTCGGAGGGGCCAGGAAGCTCCAGATCGTACTCCAGAGGAACTCCATACTGAACCCTTATCAGTAGGAGTTCATCCGGAGTCAGGGAACAGGGAATGGCACCCGGCATAAAAATCGGGCGAAGTTCAGCCCCAGATGTGGGTTCGTCTACAGAATGGGGGTCCTGGGGGGCTGAGGCGGAAGAACTCCCGAAACCGCTAGAGGCGGAGGTGCCGGAAGACATTTCGAATGATTTCAAACGAAGACCCTAAAGATCCCGAAGAAATCAGGCGGGACAAGAGACGAGGGGTTGCAGGAGACCAAACCAGAGGAATGGGACAGAAGGAAAATGGAAGAGAAAAGGCCCCTAAATGGCAAGAAGAAAAACAAAGGTTCCGGGACTAATCTAGATCGTTCTGAAGGATGCAGAGGGGCGAGGATAGGGATGACTCGAAGGACGCCTAGGGCCAAGAAAGACGCCAAGGAGGGTCAAGGCTCTCGAAGAAAAGGCGGACACCGATAGAACTTTCAGGTGAAATAGGACCCCTAGAGGCGGAAGGGCGGGTTTAAATAGGCCCTGGGATCCGGCGCCATAATGATCGCGAATCCCCCCAGGCTGACCCACGCTCGACACGTGTCCCACTCGCCACAGCAGGCAGCTAAAAGCGGCTGACAGCTGACGGAGCCATTACTGCACCGTACCTGGACCAACGTACCAGCGGGAATTCCGAAAGGTCCCTTCGAATCGCCCCGATTCGAAAAGACTCCAGCACGCACGCATTTAATGCCAAAATATCTGGGGGCGATCGTGCACTGGATTCAAGAGGACAACTTCGACTGCAAAAATTTTTCTGTACTTCCATCATTCGAAATTCGAACTCGGAAGTAGGGGGACTGGTGTTGGGTATAAAATACCTCCCCCCAGCCGAAGTTCGTGACAAGAGTGACCCTCCGGAGATCCAACCAACTTCCGACCTCCGACAACGTCTCTTCAAACCTCTCAGGCGGTCGAGCCTCCGCAACACCCCCAAGTTTTGCCGACGGACAGGACCCCACCAGCGTCGACCAGATTCTTCGCGACGTCCGGACTCTTACGGGAGCCGGACTTCATCCCCGGCTTCTACTGCAAGAAGACTTCGTCTGGACTCCTACGGAAGCCAGACTTCGCCCCCGACGCCAATTGCAGGTGGACTTCGCCCGGACTCCTACGGGAGCCAGGCTTCATCCCCAACTTCGACTGATGGTAAACTCCATCCGAACTCCTACGAGAGCTGGACTTCGCCCCTGACTTTAATTGCAGGTGGACTTCGCCCAGACTCCTACGGGAGCCGGACCTCGTCCCGAACTCCGGCTGCAGGAAGACTTCATCCGGACTCCTACGGGAGCCGGACTTCGCCCCCGACGCCAATTACAGGTGGACTCCGCCCGGACTCCTACGGGAGCCGGGCTTCATCCCCGACTTCGACTGATGGTAAACTCCATCCGGACTCCTACGGGAGCCGAACTTCGCCCCTGACTTTAATTGCAGGTGGACTTCGCCCAGACTCCTACGGGAGCCGGACCTCGTCCCCAACTCTGGCTGCAGGAAGACTCTGCCTGGACTCCTACGGGAGCCGGACCTCGTCCCCAACTCCGGCTGCAGGAAGACTTCATCCGGACTCCTATGGGAGCCAGACTTCGCCCCCGACGCCAATTGCAGGTGGACTCCGCCCGGACTCCTACGGGAGCCGGGCTTCATCCCCGACTTCGACTGATGGTAAACTCCATTCGGACTCCTACGGGAGCCGGACTTCACCCCTGACTTTAATTGCAGGTGGACTTCGTCCAGACTCCTACGGGAGCCGGACCTCGTCCCCAACTCCGGCTGCAGGAAGACTCTGCCAAGACTCCTACGAGAGCCGGACCTCGTCCCCAACTCCGACTGCAGGAAGACTCTGCCAGGACTCCTACGGGAGCCAGACCTCGTCCCCAACTCCGGCTGCAGGAAGACTTCATCTAGACTCCTACGGGAGCCGGACTTCGCCCCCGACGCCAATTGCAGGTGGACTCCGCCCGGACTCCTACGGGAACCGGGCTTCATCCCCGACTTCGACTGATGGTAAACTCCATCCGGACTCCTACGGGAGCCGGACTTCGCCCCTGACTTTAATTGCAGGTGGACTTCGCCCAGACTCCTACGGGAGCCGGACCTCGTCCCCAACTTCGGCTGCAGAAAGACTTCATCCGGACTCCTACGGGAGCCGGACTTCACCCCCTACGTCAATTGCAGGTGGACTCCGCCCGGACTCCTACGGGAGCCGGGCTTCATCCCCGACTTCGACTGTTGGTAAACTCCATCCGGACTCCTACGGGAGCCGGACTTCGCCCCTGACTTTAATTGCAGGTGGACTTCATCCGGACTCCTACGGGAGCCGGACTTCGCCCCTGATGCCAATTGCAGGTGGACTCCGCCCGGACTCCTACGGGAACCGAGATTCGTCCCCAACTTCAACCACAAGAAGACTCCGTCCGGACTCCTACGGGAGCCAGATCTCGTCTCCGACTCCGTCTGCGGGAAGACTCCGTCTGGACTCCCACGGGAGCCGGACCTCGTCTCTGACTTCGACTGAAGGAAGACTTCGTCCGGACACCTACGGAAGTCGGACTCCGAGCTCCTCTCGGACGGGTGGCTAGCCACCTCTCTCCGCCAGACACCCCAGCCGAACTTCGGCCAACAGGCCTGGGCCCCCCGGCAGGCCGCAGTAATGGCCACGACTTTGCTCCACTTCCTGCGACGGATTCCGCGCGGCTCCATCACTCCCTGGTAGGCCGCAGTAACGGTCATGGCACTGCTCCACTTTCTGCGATGGATTCCGCACGGCTCCATCACTCCCTGGCAGGCCACAATAATGGCCACGATCCTGCTTCACTTCCTGCGATGGATTCCACGTGGCTCCATCACTCCCTGGCAGGCCGCAGTAACGGCCACGGCACTGCTCCACTTCCTACGACGGATTCCGCGCGGCTTCATCACTCCCTGGCAGGCCACAATAATGGCCACGATCCTGCTCCACTTCCTGCGACGGATACCGCACGATTTTTTCACCCTCTGGCAAGTCGCGACAACGGACGCCGCTCCACTCCCCGCGGCAGACTCCACGTGGCACGTCCCGGTGATAGCCACGGGTCCACTCCACTACTCTTCGCAACAAACTCCTCCTGATCATGAGCAGCCCACTGCAAGACGGTTACAAACATCGCTATCAGTCTGCTGCTCCCTCCGCCTATAAAAAGGGGACCCCAGATACGTTATTCTCTAAGTTCTATTTTCTATCCCAAAACTCTGCTAAAATTTTCGTTCGAGCACTCTATTCTTGTTGAGGCAGAGAACTGACTTGAGCATCGGAGGATCTTGCCAGAGCAACCCCACCTCCGGTTTAGACTTCTTTTGCAGGTCCCGACGGCGACCGCGACTCCCTCGACTCCAGCTTCTCTGACGCCGGCAGATTTTTGCACCAACAATAATAAAAAAAAATTAAAGACGAGAGTAAAAATTTATTTCAAAAAAAATTATTAAATCTCTTCATAAATATCGGATATCATCGATTAATTGTAGATTGCATGTCGAACCAAATCAATTAGATGCTGATTTGATTATGTCCGTAGTTTTTAATCGAATTAATGCCGATTAGATCCAAACTTATTGTTGCAAATCGGATTAAATCACATTAGCTCAGCCGACGTAAAGACGTGAAGAAATTAATAGTAGCTTACTTGATCGGTTGGGAGACGAGAAAGAGAATTAGTCGGCTACGTGACAAGAACCTTCCTCAGCTGTTCTTTTTTTTTTTCTCTTTTGGTAGTAGAGTCCAGCCACCCCACAGCGAAAGCTGCTCTCCAGTATAGATCCGTCGGTGCTGTTAAATCTGCAATACCGACCAGATGTCTTTCCAAATGCCTTCACCGGCGACTAAGAATTTATAGCTTGGAATCCATAATCAGAATCGCTTCCCAAGTAGAACATGGCTTTGGTTACTGTGAGCCACTACAAATCCTGTAGATGGATGTTAGGAGTCGTAGATGGATGGGTGATCAATAAAAAGCGAAGTAACAATATGAAGATTTGATCAGGTAAGAAAATGACTTGCTCCTACTTGTCTCGGGCCAGATGCTCAAAATGCAAATACATCCCCTCAAAATGCTAAGACATCCCCTACGTCTGTCATTCCAAAGAAACACTCTAATGTTCTGAAACTCTGCTATGTACTCTTTAATAAGAGCTTGCCCAAGAATTGGTAATTTGAAAGAAGAAAAAGAAGAACGGCATACTGTACAATCAAAGTCGAAGAAGAAGTTGACCAATAAACAGTAATTTGAAATAAGGAGAAGAAGAAGAAGAGTGGTTTGCAGATTCTATTCTTTAAACTTCTTCACTGTTTCCAAACAATCATTCATGCATCACCCATGCCCCCATTTAACTGATACATAATATGCATACTGCACAAACATGGTCCGAGAAGAAGAAGAATATGTTTTGGTTATATCCTCAGCAAAATCACCCTCAAAGAGTGGTTTATAGATTCTACTCAGCGAGGAGACGTTCACCCTGTCATCACAAGAGTCTGGATCCGTCTGAAAAGCCAGGCAAAAGTTAGCACCTTGGTGGTTGAGAATAATTCACAGCAAGTCTTCGATAGGATATGCACTTCTTCATTTTGAAGGTTCATGCATCTAGTGCCAAGAAAGAAATTTCACACCATACAATCTACGTGGACCTTATTTATAACCCCCATAATTTTTTTTTTTTTAAGAAGAGACTATTTTAAATCAGATTTGTTAATTCATATTCCGAAAGATTTATAACTAAATTAGTATATTTTTTAACAAAAAGCTACTTCGGAACAGATCAATTCAAGATGTTAAATCCCTAAGGTGGACGCCCTACTGCTTTCCGGTTGAGTGTCCCGGTAGACAACTTTTCTTCTCCCTCTTTTTCATTTTTTCTCTTACTTTCTTTTATTCTCCTTTTCTTTCTTTTCTTCTCCCTTCTTTTTTTTTTTTTTTTCTTATTTTTTTTCTTTCCTTTCTTCTCCATTCTTTTTTTTTTTTTTTCTTTCCTCTTTTTCTTTCTTCCCTCCTTCTCTTCTTGACGGTTTTCGAACTCCCAGCCCCTTTCTAATCCCATTTTCTCATAGAAATGAGATGGGCCGGCAGGGACATGACTTAAAATGTTGTTTACATAAAAGAAGGATGACAGGGCTAGACATAAGATAAGAAGATGCAATATAAATTTGAAAAACAGAAAAAATCAACCCATTAAAATGAAATATCTGAAATTGTCCACTATCAGCTTTGCTACATGATAGAAGTTAGAAAAGAGAACATTCAACAACCATATACAGCATGGTTGCAATCTCTAGAGGAAAGATACTAGATCTCCACGATCGCCTTTCTACTATCTCCGTGTGAAGGATGAGCAGAGAATCAATATCAGCACCCCCTGTGAAAGCTGAAGGACCATATACTGCTGATAGCGCATCAGCGTATATACGATAACCAAAACAAAGCACCTCTCCTCCACTATCACTCCCCTCCAACTGATACTTATGAAGCTTACTTATGCTTATTTATCAATCTTGCAGTAAACTCCCTGAATATTTGGTGCTTTCCACAGCCTATGGTAATGTCTTTGTATTCACTTAACTATTTGCTAGCATATAATTTACAAAGGCATTTCTCTGGCTTTGTCATCCATTTGACTCTCGTCTGCCTAAGATTAAATTAGCAGCAAAAGACTGGCTTTTTGTTGGCCAAAAATGGTAGAGAAGGGAAAAGGGCATGAAGCGATGGATAGGTAGAATAGTTACTGCAGCAGCAGCAGCAATCGTCCGCTGGGAATTATAACTGTAAAAAGAAGGAAACCAAGAGGATATTTTATCCCATCCCCCATAATATTCTGAATAAACAGAGACAAGTAGGAGAGTGAAAATGCCAACTTAGAGACATTGATGCATAACCGTGAAATCAAAGTTCCAGAAAGGATTACATTTCTTGAATAGAAAGATAGGAACGGAGAACATGCTCGTACATCGCATCCACGTAGCTAGGAGAATAGGGACTCGTCAATTTCGATCTTGACGACCTCCCCATCATCAAAACGGTCTTTCTTGGGAGGTGAAGGCGGCGCTGGAACCCGCGGAGGGCCTCTTCCCTTCTTCTTGTTACGAGGCCGTGCCTGATGGCCAAAAATAAGACACGAGAAAACACAAACGGTGAAAAGGATAAAGAGTCGATTACCCCCCCAAAAAAAAATAAAAAAGAGTCCGAAGGGAGAATCTGGGGATGCACTCACGTTTCCGAAGGAATGATTGAACCGCTTTCCTTTGGCGGTCTTCTTATCCCCTCTGCCGCAGTACACTGACACCAGAACGAGAAAGAAACAGGGGGTTTAGCCCGGGCACAAATCCGAAAGATGAAATTTGCCGGCCAATAGAAAGGCAAGAAAGAAAGAGAAGAAGAAGATGTGTTCCTTTTTGCTAACCTAATGAAGGAAGCGCCCGAGGAGCTCTGAGGGGCGTTGAAACCGAAAAAGGATTCGTCGCGGAGAGGGATACCATTTCGGCGCGAGAGGAGGAGAGGTGGGAGGAGTGCGGGTCACGATAGAAGGAGGAAGCTACAGGAAGAGCCCCCATAAGTCCCAGAGCGAGCAGCGCCATCGAATTGGGTGGCGGACGAAGGGATTACCAGGAAGGATAAGAGCGCAGGCAGGCAGGGCTACACCGTGGCCTTGATAAGGAAGCGGGGAGAGGGACTAATGCACGGTCTTCGGCCTCCAACAAGCCCATAGGTAACATTCGTTTTATTGGGCCGCCGGCCCCCTAGCCCAATATTAAATACCCCGCACCTGCGCGAGCCCGCAATCGGTCCTACCAGATACGAATCGTCGCCACCGTTCCGCTCTCGTTTTTCTTGAAAGAAAGAGGATAAGATTTTGTTTATCCTCCTATCCGTTCCTTTCCCTCCTCCTGCTTTCAGTTTTGTCGCTCCAAACCCTTCTTCTTCTTCTCCACCGCCTGCCTCGCGAGTCTGCCATATAGATGATGATGATGATGATGAGATGAGATGGTCGAAGCGCTGAGCTCTGCACTCACCTCACCACGAGATATGATCGTCCCAGCGGCTTCTCTTGGGGATCTCTCCTCCCCTATAATCGCGCAATGCCTTCACTATAGTCACAAACCCCGTCCCAGCCCTCACCTCCCCCCCGCCGCCGCCGCCATCACCTCCTCTTCTTTCGCTTCTGCTTCGAGAAGTAGCAGTAGATGCTTTTGGAAGACCTTCCCCTGCTTGCAAATTTATAGCTTCAGGTCTCTTCTTCGTCTCTCCTCAAATCTTCTCTGATTTATCCCGCACTGAAGTGATTCTTTGCCTTTCCCTTTTTTTGTTCCCCGCACAAATTAAGGTCAAGCAGGCGAGGGGTTCGCTGCCAAGCGATGACGGAAACTGAACCGGAGGGTAATGACGAAACGGTACTCTTTATGCTCGGTTCTTTGTTTCAAAATATTTCCTTCTTCCATAAGTATGGGTGCTGCCTTATCTGGTTGCTGGATACCCTATGTTCTGATTATAATGTCCACAGATTTATCATGTGTTTCTAGCCAAAATGAGAGGTGAATAATATTTCTTGAATTATATTACTAGAAAGGTTGAAAGCATAAATCCTGCTTCTTTTCACACACACACACACTCTCTCTCTCTCTTATCGTACGGCCTTTGAAAAGAGTTTTCTGTAGTGTCAGAAAAAAAGAAGCTTTTCTGTACTTTTTGCAATGGAATTACATATTTGCCTTCATTTTTTCGAAACTCTTAGTAACAAGGTATCGTCATTCCATTTGGAAGGGGAATAATTTTTGGGAATTGTACACCTTTATATAATTTCTTCCTCGAAGTATCTATCCTATAACCTTATGACCAAAAAAGTGAAAAAAAGAAAGTATCCTATACCCTCTCCATCTCAATCACTGGTCTTGCAATCCTTCTGCTTTGGTCACCATCACATTGCTTGAAACATATTTCACAGTTGATTGAAATAGTTAATATGAGGAAATGTAGGATGCAGCATGCGAGGACCTCACATTAGGAAACATAGGGTGTTGCAGATTGCTCGGGGTGTCCAATTCCTTCATAACACTTTGAACCTCCAATTAGTTTTGACACATTGTGTAAGATAACAAGAGCATTCTTGGAGTCTAATCCCTTTAGTGACACTTTAAATTTTCAACCAGATTTTGACACATCATTGTAAGATATTGTGAGCACTCTTCTTAATGAATTCCCCTGGGAGTGTATTAACACGAAACATTTTTGTAATTAACATGTTTGTGGGGTATAGTGTCTTGTGATAGGTTGTGTTTTCTACTCACGTATTCAATTGTGTTGAATTGAATTCAAAGAAAAAGAATCTGGTACTTGTAAGTCAATAATTCCATCTCCTGCCATTTGCAGCATTCTTCTTTTATCTCAGATGGAGTTGTATATTGTAATGTACATGGATTCACTGTTGGTGAAGCTATTCAAATAAAGACTTGATTTGGCAATCTTGTATATGAATGCATCATCGAAGTACATGCAGCAATTTTTGCTGAGTTTGCTCTTTATCACTGTATCACCATAGTATATTTCTCTTGTGCTTTTTATTGTTATCAGTCAGAATATGCCTAGCCATCTTAGGATTTCTGAAGCACTTGTCTTTCCAATATATTTGATTAGCTCAATTTGTGTGCTATTTTGCGGCTTGTCTGTTATCATGCTTTGACATCCTGGTAACGTTACATGAAATGCATGGTTTTGCTCATTGTAGTTTTGTTATGTTTAGTGCCTATCTATTTTTGTAGGAAAATGATGTGTCTGGAGATGGAACATCCCCTCCCTCAGTTGATCGCCTGGTGCAAAATAATGGACATCCCAAAGATGAATTCAACATTGATCAGGTAAATTTGAAGCATCTTCATTTCGACTTTGGTAGCACTAGCGCATCTAATAATCATTTTTTATGGATAGTTCAGATGAAGTTGACTAAATTTATTATTCTTCATACATTCTCTTCTTGCTTGATGGCATTTTCTTCTTGCTTGTCTGAAAGGGAAAAATGAGTTAACACATGTGAAATGGTCAGCTATTAACAAACAAATGATAATTATATGGAAAAGCAATAACAGGGCAGCTTTTACCATGTTTCACCAGAACAAGGACGACGTTGGTAGCAAAGGATTGCTGGATCTTGGTGGCTCACTGGAGAAAAGCGAGGGGGATCTTGTAACTCAAAATGGCAAGCAGGTGTTTGCATAGTTGAGTTAATGAACTGGTTTTGCTTGTTGCAGCTGATATTTTTTCTAACTTGCTAGATAACAGATATATATGTTTGCATCTTAAAGCTTTTCTAAAATAAACCTGTCATAGGAGAAGAATGATGACTTAGAGGTTGCAAGTGGATCACCTTTGCCGGGGATGAAGGTGAAAATTTTTATGGCACCCATTCTCTCTTAGTGAAAACTCTAAGAAATTGTCAAGTTCTATGTCCTTTCTTTTGCTTTTGCATACATTATACAACTTCATCTAATATATGTCTTGCTCTTTAAATGTCAACAAACTACAGCAACAACTTGGCGAACCTATCAGGATTCCAAAGGCCACAATAGACATTCTAAAGGACCAAGTTTTTGGTTTTGACACATTCTTTGTGACTAGCCATGAGCCATATGAGGTTACTTATTATTCTTTTGTTCCCTTCTTATTTTGGAAGACTTTGTTTTATTCATAGCTTGCAGCTTGTAACTTCTCCCTTCTCTTTCTTTGTAGTCTTTTAAAATTTAATTGTCATTTTCATGCCGAACTATTTCATGCTTTTTCCAGTTTAGCTTGAGAAAGAGTTCAATTTTTTTTAGGCATTTCACAAAAAGTGTTAATGTGAAATAGATGGTTCATGGTTCCAATATGTTTTGGTATGTATACATGGCTGGAAAATTACTACTTTCTGTTTCATGGTATAATATTAGAGATCAAGTGTTAAACCTTGATTTATTCTATTAATGTTTCTGGTAATTTACTTGCTCGTGCAGATATCCTTGCTTTCATATTTTGATTCCTTTTCTTCAAAACAAAACAAAAAAAAGTTAACTTCTTTGAACCCCTACGAGCACAAAGAATTAACTTAATAAGACAAAATTGTGTTCATCAACCACTATCATCCAGTTGTCTATATGACAGGGTGGAGTATTGTTCAAGGGAAATCTTCGAGGGAAGGCAGCTAAAAGTTATGAAAAAATAACAAAGAGGATGCAGGTGATTCAAACTCCTTTTTTTTGGCTAGCTTAGAAGTTGGACAATTTGGCATGGTTTTGAGTAATATTTTGGTATTTAACTCACAGGATAGATTTGGGGATGAATATAAGCTTTTTCTTCTCATCAATCCAGAGGATGATAAGCCAGTGGCAGTAGTAGTTCCTAGGCAGACATTACAGCCAGAATCTACAGGTAAAACCTCCCTTTTTCTGCTATTCTGGCCATGCTTTAAAGTTCAAAAAGATCACCTTGTGTCAAATATGCTGTCTCTGAATTGTAAGTGACTTCACAATATTCATAGAAGTTGGTCTAACATTTCATTCCTTTTGTTGGATGTTTGTAATAATATTTAGAAAGACAATCATGTATCTGAAATTGTTAGATGGTTTTTTTTCTTTTTTCTTGACTTGTTTTGACATGCCTGGGATGTGAAATGTGCAGCAATCCCAGAATGGTTCGCTGCTGGAGCATTTGGATTGGTTACAATTTTCACTTTACTTCTCCGGAATGTACCAGCTCTGCAAACCAACTTGCTGTATGAGGTTTCTCTCATGTTTGTCTTATATATTGGTCAATTATTTTAACTCCTATTCCCTCAATATTTCTTTCCTTACTGTAATTGTTTGGAACTTCTTTGCTTTTGCTTCTGCTTTCACCACCATGTTTGGTTTAAGGAAATAGATGGAAATTAGAGAATGAACTTATATTGGATGACTAAATAGAGCTTTCTTTGTACATTCTGTAGTCTATCATTTAACATGTATAGTTTCATGGATGAAAAAAAATACCATCAATCAAATTTTGGGTGGTGTGTATCATTTTTCATAAGATATAGTTAGTAATGCTTAGCTTTGTTGTTTCTTCAGGTCGACATTTGACAATCTTGGATTATTGAAAGATGGCCTTCCTGGAGCCCTTGTAACTGCACTAGTTCTAGGGTTCCATGAAATTGGTCATATTTTGGTTGCTAGAGATACTGGGATCAAGCTTGGAGTACCATATTTTGTTCCTAGTTGGCAGGTGAGATATTGTCATTTTGCCCCAGTCTTTCAGTGATGGGATGCATGAAATGGCTGCATTATCTAAGTGATATGGCTTTACACCATGTTCTAGAAGTCTTATTTTAGAAGTTCTGAAAGCACCCTTTGTTTTTGAATTTGGTTATGCTTGATGCTTATTATTTGATATTTATTATATACCATGCTTTCTTCTCAAAGAGCTTATGTCATTTCAAGAAAGCCATAGACAAGAACATAATGCATTTTTTGCACTTAATTGGACATAGTATTAATATAGTGCAGATATCTGATTGGTGATGGCTTACAACTTTCATGAATGACATGTGAAATGCCTTTGCTGCTCTGGGTAATTTGACTTTCAATCACACAAGTCATAGGTAAGCTTCTGGAATTGAAAGTTTGAAACAATTTGTAGAAGTCTCTGGCATCTTTTTGTGTGTCAACAAGTCACTTTTGCTAGGTTATTACCATTGACACCAATCATAATGTAGTAATTTTGCCTTTCTTCAGAAAAATTCCTGCTTGCCCTCAATACTACGATTCTTGCCCTTCAAGTTCTAGCTTGCTAAAATTCAAGTTTGGATTTAAAGCATTGATCTTCTAATATCATCAATCTCAAATATCCTCTTATATAAAAATTTATGCATCAGTTGATTGGTTGCAGACAGGATCTTTTGGTGCAATCACGAGGATTCTCAGTATCGTAGCCAACCGTGAGGGCCTTATCAAGCTGGCAGCTGCTGGACCTTTGGCTGGGTTCTCTGTGGGGTTTGTTCTTCTGCTACTAGGGTTCATCTTACCTCCTGCTGATGGCATCGGTATTGTGGTTGACCCAGCTGTCTTTCATGAATCATTCCTTGCTGGGGGTATTGGTAAGTACTTTCTCATATTTCAGCAATCCAAATCACTTCCTCTATCATCTCCATCTGCACACCATCCCACCCCCACCCCCAACACCCTTCTTTCCCTTTTTCCCCTTTCTGTGTTCATGTTTATGTATAAGTTCATTGATGTTCTATGCATGGGTTAGCAGCAGCAATCCATATTGCTATAATATGCTTTTTAAGCTTCATGTCATCTGATTCTGATTCCTTCCCTTTTGCTGGAAGGTTGAATTTTTTTTCCTTTGTCAGGATATTTCTCCATGATAATACTGGGGGGGAAATAGAATTAGTATTTTGCATATATTACGTATCACATACAAGTACCACTGTTTTATGTTCCTGTTGATTGTCTTTAGGAATCACAAGGCCAAATATTATTGCATAATCTGTTTCATATCTGACTGGGGTTTGGAATCCAAGTAAAATAAAGAATCATTCTGTGATTTTTTTTTCTTTTGATCTAGTATTAATTATTCAAGCATTAACCTTCAAAATTGTCTTCAATAAATGGAGAGCTTTACTAGTTAAAACAAGCATCAGATGTACTTTCCCTCATATTTTGGATAACTGGTCAAAACTGAAACAATTCATCAAATTGCAGTACTTATGTTAACTGTAGAAACATATTGCACGTATGACAACCTTTTGGTGAGAGCTAACACCTTTTCTTTCATGTATGGTTGTGCAGCTAAGCTTCTTCTTGGAGAGGTTCTGAAAGAAGGATCTCCATTATCTATCAACCCGCTTGTTCTTTGGGCTTGGGCTGGGCTCCTGATCAATGCTATCAACAGCATTCCTGCTGGAGAGCTTGATGGTGGCCGGATTTCATTTGCAATATGGGGAAGAAAGGTATATACTCTTTTAAGATTTGAGGGCATGGCATGCTCATCGGCCTTCTGTATTTGGATATTCTTATGTGCGAGCTTACATCTTGAAACTTGTGCTTATGGTCCAAAAACTATAGCACGGAGAAGTTTTGAAGGGAAGCAGTATGGTTTGGTTGCATAATGGCCTTTTGAGTCCTAGATTATTTTGTGCTGGATATAGATTTTAGTTTATGATAATTGCCCAGAATTATAGCCAGCAAGCCCTATCTTACTCTATGGGATTTACGCACTCCTCTTCAACATTCAGTCCTTTCAAGAACTACATCTTTACTGATAACTTTCGCATATCTTTTCTTGTAACTTCCACTGAGATTGCCTTAATCTTGCCTATTCCCACTTTCAAACATTCGCTAATCTGGGCTACTCTCCTTGTTAATACCACAGTTTATTATTTGGCATGCCCATACTAGTTTACTCAATTCGTAACCTCTTTATTGGCACATCTCTACTCTTGTTTAATTTACTCTTTATACTCCTATTGTTGTCATTTCACATAAGATCCCCTCACAAGTATTTAGATCTTTATTCCAGCATCTAATGTTGTGGGACTATCATATGTTTCAATATCCTTGAATGAATGCGTGAGAAATGGTAAAGTTGATCTGGGGATGATGGTAGCTGTAAGTGGAGCTGTTGCTCTGAAAGCAAGGAATCAAGTTGTTACAAATAACGTGCAAAACTTTAGGTCACCTATCATTACCTGGCTTAATTTTATCCAAGCACATGGGTTACCTCTATGGCCTTCTTGAGTGCCTCATCATCCTTTTTATAGATATATCTTCTGCATCTGTGAGAATTACAAAGTAGTGGAAATGGAGAAAGAAATGGCCATTATATTTGATGAGATGCATTAGAGCAAGGGCATGCATGAAGAAAACAATTTGCCTGATTCACTCCATTCTTTCTTGTTGTCTGTTAAAAATTTGCACTTTCACATTCTTTTCTCTTTGTTCCCAACCTTGATTTGCTGGAGCTTGTTTCCAATGCCTTGGCTATTGGTGTGAGTCAGTTCTGCTGATAGTTTGAGATTGCTCGCTTTTTTTACTTGTTCTAGCTTGCTTACTAATGATAACTTACCTGGCTTGTATGACAGGCATCTGCTCGCTTGACTAGTGTCAGCCTTGCCCTACTGGGAATATCATCACTTTTCAATGATGTGGCATTCTATTGGGTGGTTTTAATATTTTTCTTACAGAGGGGACCTATTGCTCCTCTCTCTGAGGAGATCACCGAACCTGAAAATAAATATGCCATCCTTGGTGTTGCAGTTTTGTTGTTTGGACTGCTTGTGTGTCTACCTTACCCCTTTCCTTTCGCCAATGAAGGAATGAATTTTGATTTTTGAGTGCCGTTTGTCATCTTTGGCTCTTCAATTTAAAGAATTTTACCTTTCTTTTTTTTTTTTTTTTTTTTGCTAAGGTGTTATAAGGGTTCATACTGTTGTGTGCAATGTATGAAACAGCGACAATGCAGGGCCCTTTTTAAGGACACCAAATTGAGGACTCGATGTCTCATTTGAAATGTAGTAGTTTGCGAACTCTCGACTCTCTAAGCACGAGGGTGTGAAGACTGGTACTTAGCAAGTGCTCTGGAAATATATCAAAACACCTACAAAATTTGTAAATTCACTTGTCTCGAGTGTATGATGACTCTTAACAAGTATTTTGGTCTCTTCTCTCAATCTCACCAGGCAGGGCTGATAATGGACCTGTATGGTCGGGATATCAGCACATCCATATCCAGATTCATAAATGCAAATATGCTTACAAATATTAATTAGATACTGAAATTTCATCATATTTATTTTAAATGATGAAAATATAAGTAAAATATTGATGGTTTGGATATAAATTGGATAGCTAAATTTTATGAACCACAAATCAAAAATTTTATTATATAGAACATACATAAGACTGTAAACATATATTCAGATATGTTTTGAATATTTATGTATTTATATTTTTATCTGCTTTATTTATGGATATGAATATGAATATTAGTTAGTTGCGAAAATTTGTATGCGTATTTAGATAGTTTCATATATGGAAACAAATCCTGATCGATATTGTCCTATCCATTTTAGTCCTTTTAGGATGTTATTTTTAAAATTTTATGCTAAAATCACCGGTAATGGTGGCAACTGGGGCCAATCCTAATATAGGCTGAGATTGGATGCAAGATAGGTTAAAATTTTGTCAATTTGAACTTGATATATTTACTAAATGAGTTAAAAATTTAAATCTGAACTTAATCATTTTATTAAATAGATAATTCGATCTCATTTACAACAAGTTGAATCACATTTGACAGATTAAGTGGTTAAACATTGCCATCCTTAATTGCTAATAATTGCATACAAAAATTTCAACGCATGTCAATAACTGTAGAATTGATAGAAGAATTTGAAGACGGGTTGGGAGAGATGTGTCTGAAAATGAGGTGTACCGAAGCACTATCCTAAGGATGAATTTCGCCTCATCATAAATGTATACAATGAAATTGTTCCCAAGGTATAATAAATCCAACTCATCCTGAAGCCCTCCTATCATGAGCATGAGTGCATGGACGTTTAGCCCAAAGGACGCCTTTGGTTGCCTCGGGAGATGTCAGATGAGAAGGCAGTAGGAAAAATATGGGCAAATTTTGAACGAGTAGAAAGGCTGGCGTAACAATATAAGGTTTCAAAATAGTAGACTAGGCCTAGGTCAATCTTACAAGGCCTATTCGTATCGCGCATGCCACGCCACGCGGACATGCATGGCATGATTGGCCTAGCTAAGCCAGGCAAGCGCACTCATGTGGTTGCTAGCATCTGAAACTCCTGGATTTGAATGAACGCAAGCACATTTGCATTCAAACATCCACTGTAGGATGATTAAGTAACGGGTTTAAAATTTGAACCTTTTCACACGCACGCACGCACACAAAAAAAAAAAAAAAAAAAAGGAAAAATCTTACCACCACGCTTTTTGGATCCCTTTTCTCTCTACCATGGCTGTTTCGGCCAAATTCTGATAACTTCTTGGCCCTACCCAACCCATTTAAGAAATAGTATTAAGAGTATCGGTCGGCTTTGAAATACCAAAAAAGGTGGTAGAAATGTCGATCCATCGGTAATCATAAAAACCGTGGGTGTAAGTGGTTAATTATGATGTGCATAAGCAACGTTCATGTGCACAGGGCAGATGAGCATCAGTTAGAAATGTCTGAACGGTGGGCCAGAAGCACATGCATGCTCGGCCTTGAATGCATGCGGGTATGTTTGTCCGATTTATTGATCATATAGAAACATTATTTTTGCCATCATTTGTTATCTTCTATGCTGAACGGTAGGAGCCTATGTAGCTGTTTCTTTCTTCTTCCCCTTCCCCTTTTTTTCTTTTTTTTTTCTTTTTTTTTACCATTTTACAACTAGAATTTTATTGATAAGACAGTTGTGTTAGAGTTCCAATACGATTAAAAGAACATACATTAGGGGCCTGAAGCAAGTCACGTGCATAACACCTGATTAATGCTAGTTTAATGGTAGCTTTTATCGGCGGCGTTGGGTAGCGGAGAAATTTGAGTTCTTTTCCCAAATAATACGAAAAAAAATTTTTTTTACCAAAATATATCAAAACGAAACTTATTTACCAAACTAATGCAAAAGGGAAAAACGCTATTTTGAATGGCATTTTTTCCCCTTCCACGTCGGCCCCTATTTCCACGCTGGCACCATGCGAAGGAAAAAAAAAAACAATCAAAAAACAATCAAAAAACGCCATATGGAATGGCGTCTTTAAAAACGCCATTTTGAATGGCGTTTTTAAAAACGCCATTCAAAATGGCGTTTTTCAATTTTTCCACGTGAAAAAATCGTGGGAAAATGGAAAATTTTGTTTTTTAAATTTTGAAATTAGTAAATAAATTAAAAAATTAATTTGGATTGAAATTTAAAATATAAAGATTTTAATTTGTAATTAATTTAAAAAATCATAAGAAAAAAAAATTATTATAGAAAATAAAAAAAAGAGAAAGAAATATGAAAGAAATAAAAATTTGAAATTTAATTGAAAAACATCATTTGAAATATTTATCTTAAAAATTTTTTTAAAAAAAATTTGAAGTAATCAAAGAAAAAGAATTTTAATTAAAAATTAAAAATAAATTAAATTTTAAAGATTAATTGAAATAAAAATATTATTTCAAATTACTTTCCGAAATTAGAAATAAATTTTTTTAAAAAAATTAAAAAAATTTGTAAAAATAGGGTTAAAAAATTTTATAAAAACATAAAGAATTGAAAAAAATAGAAATTATAATTGTAATTGAATAACAAAGTTTATATTTTTAATTTTAAGAAATAAGAATTATAATTATAAATAAAATTAAAAATTATATTTTAAATAACTAAATTAATTTAAATATAAAACGCCATTTTGAATGGAAAATTAGAAAATTTTGTTTTTTAAAATTTGAAATTAGTAAATAAATTAAAATTTTAATTTTGATTGAAATTTAAAATATAAAGATTTGAATTTGTAATTCATTAGAAAAATTAATTTAGATTTTTTATTTCAATTTTTTTTTAAAAGATGTCAAAAAAAATCTTAAGAAATAAAAAAAAAATTATCATAGAAAATAAAAAAAAGGAGAGAAAGAAATATGAAAGAAATAAAAATATTATTTCAAATTACTTTCGGAAATTAAAATTAATTTATTTTAAAAAGATTCAAAAAATTTTTAAAAAGAGGGTTAAAAAATTTTATAAAAACATAAAGAATTGAAAAAAATAGAAATTATAATTGAAATTGAAGAACAAAGTTTATAATTTTTAATTTTAAGAAATAAGAATTATAATTGTAAATGAAATTAAAAATTTTATTTTAAATAACTAAATAAATTTAAATATAAATTTTTAAAGTATTTTTTAAATAAAAGAAAAAAAATACTAATAGAATATAAAAAAGATAAAAATGGAAAAAAATTAAAATTAAAATTTAAAAATATAGAAATTATAAAGTAGATTAGAAAAAATATATCATAAAATAATAAAATTAAATTGAATTAATTACAATTTTTTTGTTAGGGTATTTTATAAATGTGACTTAAAAAAAGTAAATTTGAAATAAATTTTGATATAAAAATACATTAAAAAGTTAAAAAATTATGAAAAGTTAAAAAAGTTGAAAAGTGAAAATTTTTAAAAAGTCACCAAAAATAACAATTATAAATTTATAACCAAAAAAAAAAATTAATGTTTAATTGAAATAAAAATATTTTTTAAATATATTTTATAAGAATAAAATTAATTTAATTAAAATAATTTTCAAATAAAATTTAAAAATGACCTAAAAAAATTTCATAAAAAGATAAAGAATTGAAAAAAATAAAAATTTTTAAATAATCAAAGAACAAGCATTATAATTCAAAATTTAAAAGAAATAAAATTTTAAATATTAATTGAAATAAATATATTATTTCAAATTACTTTCGGAAATTAAAAAGTAAATTTATTAAAAAGATTCAAAAATTTTTTAAAAATAGGGTTAAAAAATTTTATAAAAATATAAAGAATTGAAAAAAAATAGAAATTATAATTGTAATTGAAGAACAAAGTTTATAATTTTTAATTTTAAGAAATAAGAATTATAATTGTAAATGAAATTAAAAATTATATTTTAAATAACAAAATTAATTTAAATATAAATTTTTAAAAATTATTTTAAATAAAAGAAAAAGAAATACTAGTAGAATATAAAAAATAAAAAAATAAAAAAAAATTAAAATTAAAATTTAAAAATATAGAAATTATAAATTAGATTAGAAAAAATATATCATAAAAGAATAAAATTAAATTAAATTAATTACAATTTCTTTGTTAGGATATTTTATCAATGTGACTTAAAAAAATAAGAAATAAGAATTAAAATTGTAATTGAAATTAAAAATAATATTTTAATTAATAAATTAAATTAAACATTATTATTTAAAAAAATAATTTAAATGAAGGAAAAAAAATGGGTGGAAAAATTAAATTTTAATTTGAATTAAAATTTGATAAAAAAAAATACAGTGTAAAGTTAAAAATTGAGAAAAAATATGGAATAAGATATTTATAAAAAAATATTTTTTTAATTAAAAGAAATAAAAAAAAAGGGGGAAAACGCCATAGAGAATGGCGTTTTCCCCTCCCAGATCCCTTTTCCCCTCTCCTTCTTCCTTCTCCCTTCTCCTTCTCCTCTTCTCCCTTCTCCCTTCTCCCTTCTTGATCTTCTCCGGCGTCTCTCCGACGGCACGGCGGCACGGCGGCACGGCGGCGAGGTCTCGGCGGCGGTGAGTTCTTCCCGCCTCTCCTCCATCTTCCTCTTTCTCTCTCCCTCTTCCCCTCTCTCTCTTTCTCTCATCCTGGCGGCGGGGCCCGCGTCCCGGCGGCGGGCCGCGCGTCCCGGCGGCGGGCCGCGCGTCCCGGCGGTGGCTCCCGGCCCCCTCTTCTCTCTCTCTTCCTCTCTCTCTCTCTCTCTTCCTCTCTCTCTCCCTTCTCCGTGGCCGCCGGCCACAGACTGGCGGCGGCGGGCCGCGCGTCCCGGCGGCGGGCCGCGCGCCCCGGCTGTGGGTCCCGCGTCCCGACGGTGGCCCCGGCCCCCTCCTCTCTCTCTTCCTCTCTTCCTCTCTCTCTCTCCCTTCTCGTTGGCCGCCGGCCACAGACGGCCGGCGGCGGGCCGCGCGTCCCGGCGGCGGGTCCCGCGTCCCGGGGGCGGGTCCCGCGTCCCGGCGGTGGCCCCCGGCCCCCTCCTCTCTCTCTTCCTCTCTCTCTCGCTTCCTCTCTCTCTCTCCCTTCTCCTTGGCCGCCGGCCACAGACGGCCGGCGGCGGGCCGCGCGTCCCGGCGGCGGGTCCCGCGTCCTGGCGGCGGGTCCCGCGTCCCGGCGGTGGCCCCCGGCCCCCTTCTCTCTCTCTCTCTCTTCCTCTCTCTCTCCCTTCTCCTTGGCCGCCGCCCACAGTCGGCCGGCGGCGGGCCGCGCGTCCCGGCGGCGGGCCGCGCGTCTCAGCGGTGGCCCCCGACCCCCTCCTCTCTCTCTCTTCCTCTCTCCCTCTCTTCTCCTTGGCCGCCGGCCGTCTGGGCCGCGCGTCCCGGCGGTGGCCCCCGGCTCCCTCCTCTCTCTCTTCCTCTCTCTCTCTCTCTTCCTCTCTCTCTCCCTTCTCCGTGGCCGCCGGCCACAGACCGCCGGCGGCGGGCCGCGCGCCCCGGCGGCAGGTCCCGCGTCCCGGCGGTGGTCCCCGGCCCCCTCCTCTCTCTTCCTCTCTCTCTCTTCCTCTCTCTCTCTCCCTTCTTCTTGGCCGCCGGCCACAGACTCCCGGCGGCGGGCCCCGCGTCCCGGCGGCGGGTCCCGCGTCCCGGCGGTGGCCCCCGGCCCCCTCCTTTCTCTCTCTCTCTTCCTCTCTCTCTCTCCCTTCTCCTTGGCGTCCAGAGACACACACATTTCATCTTCCATTTGGTAAGGCGACCATCAGTTTACAGGATGTCAGCATCCTTACTGGACTACCAGTTGATGGAGATCCAGTTACCGAAGTTGATCCCACACTTACCATTCCGGAGTGGCAGGCTTTGTGCTTGCGGTTGTTAGGGTTTGAGCCCGACGCACATTTTTTTGATCATTCACGACTCAGGATTGAGTGTTTGGATGATCGTTATCGTCATTTTCATATTGCAGATGATGCACCAGAGGAGATGGTGCAGCAGTATGTTAGGGGTCAGGTGCTGCGATTGTTAGGTGGTGTCTTGTTACCTGATACTTCATCGAATAAGATGAAGTTGATGTTTTTGCCATTATTAGAGGATTTAGATTTCGCTCGTCGACTCAGTTGGGGCAGTGCAGTACTAGCTTGTCTATACCGAGCTATGTGTCGGGGTTCCTATGCTGATCAGAGCGAGATTGGCGGTTATCTTGTATTATTACAGGTACGTGAATTAAAATTTTTAATTTTTAATATTTAATTATATTTTACATTCGATATATCATTTATTTAATTTTTAAATTTTGCAGATTTGGGTATGGGAGCGTATGCCGACTATCAGTCCATTACGACGACAGTTGCTTGAGATGCCATCAGAGCAGAGGATCCTGATGTTCCATTCAGACTAGACGGACCATTAGGATACAGGTATCGAAATATTTTTTTTTATTTAAATTTTATTATTTTAAATTTATTTAATATTAGTACACTGTGAAACAGATGGAACGTTGCATTCAACGTTCATCACGTATCGACAAGAGTGGCACGGGTTTATAGATGCCAGTTGGATACATTAGTTGATACATCTAGACGGGTAAATTTGAATTTTTTACAAATATCAATTTACAGTATTCATAATCTATTATAATTTTATATTAATTTTTTTTATTTTAACTATATTATATCAGTTTTTGTGGAAGCCATATACAAATGGGATATTGGCTATACTGCCGCAGATGTGTACAGTTGGACACGACATATGGACTGCTAGGGTGCCACTTATTTGTTTTGATGTGGTAGAGTGGCATCTTCCCGATCGTGTCCTGCGGCAGTTTGGTCAGACTCAGGACATTCCAGAGCAGTTTGATACCAGCCAGGGACTTCATCGTATTGATCGACGAGGGAGAGCTCGTATCGACTGGCGTATCAGACATGCACAGTACATCGATATTTGGGATGCACGTCGAGATCACATTGTTCATGGTGATCCTATTTTGAGAGGCCGTTCATATACTGATGACTACATAGCTTGGTTTTTTAGCATTACGGTGCGAGTCATTGGACAGTCTCAGTATGCAGTTTCTGGATACGAGGGCGAGAGTTCTACTGTACGTCTTTTGGTAAGATTACGAAAATTACTTCATGTTATTTGTGTTATATTTTTGTTTTATATTGTACACTATACTGATTGTTTTATACTAACAGTTTTATTTTTATTTTATAGACTGATTCTGTGTCGGATCTTGTGTTGGACACTCGTCGTGCTTTATCTACGACTGATGAGGACGAGCGGATTCAGATACTGCGGGAGATGGAGAGAACAGGTTCCGGAGCATTGGAGGCGATTGGTGTTGATCCACATACCTGTGCGCCTTGGTATGGAGCAGTTCGGGCGCCAGATATGAGTTATACGCCGTCACCATATGCTTCACATATGCCATCACCGCATATTCCGCATATGTCATCATTCGATGCTGCACAGATGCCACCGCCTTTTCATCCACAGATGGCAGCGTCTTCTTCGTCCTACATCCCCCAGATGCCATCACCGGGTACCAGTTGGCCACATGAGTATGATACTTTTTTTTCAGGTCCATCCGTGTATCCAGATGAGAGAGTTGAACAGGTCTCTCAGTCCGTAGATGATCCGACAGCATCAGTTATTCCTGAGCAGCATGATCAGCAGATCTCCTCTACTGATATAGGAGAGGAGCCATCACAGCAGGAGCAGCCGGCGAGGACCTTCCTGAGAAGGTCCAAGCGACCACGGGCGCCGCGACGTCCTTGTGGGACTTAGTCTTTGTTGTATTTGTATTTAGTATTTTTACATTTTTGTTGTACTATTTTTTTTGATATATTTAACATTTTGATTCTATTGAATAATATTAAATATTGATTTTATTTTATATTATTTAATTTTAAATTATTGGATATTATGATTTGTGCATATGGATACACATACTCGAACGTGTCTCAGAACATTAGGAGAGAAAATGTTATGTCGGCGGGTCGTACTTCTCGGGGCCGAGCCCCGCATCCCGATGGCCACGGCGGGCCCCCGCGTCCCGACGGCGGTCCTCAGCCCCCGTCTCTCCCGGCGGTGGGCTCCGTCTCGATTGGTTGTGGGTCCAGAGCAGTTTGATACCAGTCAGGGACTTCATCGTATTGATCGACGAGGGAGAGTTCGTATCGACTGGCGTATCAGACATGCACAGTACATCGATATTTGGGATGCACGTCGAGATCACATTGTTCATGGTGATTCTATTTTGAGAGGCCGTTCATATACTGATGACTACATGACTTGATTTTTTAGCATTACGGTGCGAGTCATTGGACAGTCTCAGTATGCAGTTTCTGGATACGAGGGCGAGAGTTCTACTATACGTCTTTTGGTAAGATTATGAAAATTACTTCATGTTATTTGTGTTATATTTTTGTTTTATATTGTACACTGTACTGATTGTTTTATACTAACTGTTCTATTTTTATTTTATAGACTTATTCTATGTCGGATCTCGTGTTGGACGCTCGTCGTGCTTTATCTACGACTGATGAGGACGAGCGGATTCAGATACTGCGGGAGATGGAGAGAACAGGTTTCAGAACATTGGTGGTGATTGGTGTTGATCCACATACCTGTGCGCTTTGGTATGGAGCAGTTCGGGCGCCAGATATGAGTTATACGCCGTCACCATATGCTTCACATATGCCATCACCGCATATGTCATCATTTGATGCTGCACAGATGCCACCGCCTTTTCATCTACAGATGGCAGCGTCTTCTTCTTCGTACATCCCCCAGATGCCATCCCCCATATATCAAATGTTGCTCTTTGAATTGAATTTTAGAAAAAATAAGTCTATTTTTAAGTAAAGAAAAGGAATACGTAATAGAATGCTAAAAAGATAAAAATAAAAGAAAACTGAAATTATAATTTCAAATGATAAAATTTTTAAAATAAAAATATTAAAATAATAATAAAATAAAAATTATAATTATAAATTTTAAAAAAAATTAATTTTAATTTAAATTAGAAAATATCATTTAAATTATTATTTTTATTATTTAATTAAATTTATTTATTAAAAAATTACAAATAGATAAGTAAAGATATTAAAAAAAATAAAAAATAAAAAAAAAGAGAAAACGCCATTCTCTCCCCTCCCCAAACCCCTTTTTCCCCTCCTTCTCCCTTCTCCTTCTCCCTTCTCGAACTTCTCCTTCTTCCTTTACAAATTTAAGTAAAGAAAAAGAATACATAATATATCATAAAAATGAAAGAAAACTAATATTATATTTTTAAATTATAAAAATTACAAATTAAATTAAAAAATATATCATAAAAAAAGTAAATAAAAGATAAAAAATGGTAATAAAATAGAAATTATAATTTAAAATAAAAAATTATCTTTAATTTAAATTAAAAATTATCATTCAAATTACTATCCTCATTAAAAAATTTAATAAATTAAAACAAATAATTAAACGGAGAGCTGCCTCCTCTTCTCCCTTCTCCGGCGTCTCTCCGACAGCACGACGGTGAGCTGCCTCCTCTCTCCCTCTTCCTCTCTCTTCCTCTTTTTAAAAAATTTAAAAAATAAAAATTACCAGAAAGAAAGTCAAGGGATCGACTCAGAGAGTGTCGCAATCAAAAATTTTGCGTGCCGTTAAACTCTTTTAGCCATGAGTCGATTCATGGGGTCGACTAAAAAATATAAATCTACTTTTCTTACAATTTTTTATATTATGTATTTGTAATCTTTTAATAAATAAATTAAATTAAATAATGAAAATAATAATTTAAATGATAATTTTTAATTTAAATTAAAATTAAATTTCTTTAAAATTTATAATTATAATTCTTATTTTATTGTTATTTTTTTATTTTCTTATGATACTTTTTTTTATTTATTTTAAAATAGTTATCATTTGAAATTATAATTTTATTTTTCTTCCATTTTTTTCTTTTTAGCATTCTATTACGTATTCTTTTTCTTTAATTAAAAAATTATTATTTTTTCTAAAGTTCAATTTACAAAAATTTTTTTCCACATTTTTTCTTATTTTTTAACTTTACACTGGATTTATTTTTTGATCAAAATTTAATTCAAATTAAATTTTCCTCCCTTTTTTTTCTTTATTTAAAATATTTTTTAAATAATAATATTTAAATTAATTTAGTTATTTAAAATATTATTTTTAATTTCAATTACAAAATTCTTATTTCTTAAAATTAAAAATTATAAACTTTGTTCTTCAATTACAATTACAATTTCTATTTTTTTCAATTCTTTATCTTTTTATAAAATTTTTTTAGGTCATTTTTATATTTTTTTTAAAAATTTTTGTTCTTATTTCTTAAAATTAAAAATTATAAAATTTTTTATTCAATTACAATTATAATTTCTATTTTTTTTCAATTCTTTATATTTTTATAAAAAAATTTTAGCCTATTTTTAAAATTTTTTTGAATCTTTTTTTAATTTATTATTTTTTATTTGAGAAAGTAATTTGAAATAATATTTTAATTTCAATTTATCTTTAAAATTTTATTCTTTTTTATTTCTACATTATAATTCTTTTTTTTTTAAAAACAAAATTTTACAATTTTTAATTTTCTTAAAAATTTTGAAGACAAGTATTTCGAATGATGTTTTTCAATTTAATTTCAAATTTTTATTTCTTTCATATTTTTTCTCTTTTTTTATTTTCTATGATAATTTTTTTTTTAATTTCTTAAAATTTTTTTGGACATCTTTAAAAAAAAATTTGAAATAAATATTCTAAATTAATTTTTTTAATGAATTACAAATTCAAATCTTTATATTTTAAAATTCAATCAAAATTAAAATTTTTAATTTATTTACTAATTTCAAATTTTAAAAAATAAAATTTTCTATTTTCCCACGATTTTTTCCTTTATTTTTGGGTGGGAAAATTGGTAAACGCCTTATTGAATGGCGTTGTTAAAAACGCCATTCAAAATGGCGTTTTTAAAAGCGCCATTCCAAATGGCGTTTCTTCCTTTTTTTTTTTTTTTTTTTTTTTTGGGACGATGCCACCGTGGAAATGGGGGTTGACGTGGCAAGGGAAAAAACGCCATTCAAAATGGCGTTTTTCCCTCTTACATCATTTTGGTAAATAAGTTTGGTTTGAATATATTTTGGTAAAAAAAAATTTTTTTTGTATTATTCGGGAAAAGAGCTCGGAGAAATTTTCTGTTCTGGTACGAAAAAGTGTCACCGCATCACGTACGATACAGTAAAATTGACCAACCGAATAAATAGTTAATATTTTTAATATATATTTAATATTTTATTTTTTATTTAAAATTTTAAATAATTAAAAAATTTATTATTTAAAAAAATATAATATTTTATAACCATATTACTACAATATTTTACGATCAAATTATGATTTATTATACATAAAAAATAATAATTTTTTTATAAATTATAAAAAATAAAAAATATTTTTATTAAAAATTTATAAAATTTTTAAATAATAAAAATATTTTTTTCTTCCTTACAAGATTCTGCAGTCAAATTACGAACAAAAAAATCATAATGTGATCGCAAGATAACATGATGTAGTTCTATAATATTATTATTTTTTAAAAAAAAATATTTAAAATTTAAAAAAAATAAAATAATAGATATTAAATATATATTGAAAAGTAATGATTACATGATTCAATCAGATAAAATAGTATATTTTTACTACACTACATGTGGTATATAAAGAATTATTCTTTTTTTGTAGATGAGTGGAGCAGCTTTTGGCCGTCTTTAAATATCATTGATTTTGATCGAAGAGACTATAACTGATGGCCCACCTCATATTATGGTTTAGTCCAGTTAAAATATTCAAAAATATAATATATTATAAAAGAAGAGAATAAAAATTTTTTATGTATCATAAATAGTATAAAAAATTCGACGTGGAGCATACCGTCTTACCCGATTGATCTACGTAATCATTGCTTCGCAACGTGTATTTAATACCAATAAATTATTTTTTTATTTAAAAATTTTATATGATAAAAATATTTTTCTTCAAAATTATAATATCTTTTCACAAAAATTATAATATTTTCTACAAAAAAATATTAAATTAAAATAAAATATTATAATTTTTATAAAAAAATATTATTATTTTAAAAAAAATATCATAATATTATTATCATATATATTTATCATTTTTTTTCTCCGTACAGTATTACGATATCCGTTGTTAAAAATTATGATATTTCTTTACAAATATTATGAGATTTTATTTTAATTTAATATTTTTTATAAAAATATTATAATTTTTATAAAAAAATATTATTATTTAAAAAAATATAATTTTAAAAATAAATATTTTTATTATATAAAATTTTTAAATAAAAAAAAATCGTTCTACCCACATTAAATATGCGTTGAGAAACGTTCGCTACGACGGACGTAGAATTTTCTACACCTCCTGCGGTGCACCTCTTGAGAAGAGAAACTGGTGGAATCCTTTCCTTCCCCGTCCGGGCCTGGCTTCTGTTTGAAGTTTTACCGCTTCTCAGCGACCGAGTTTGTTTGTTCTTCGTTTCCCTCCCCCTCTCTCTCTCTCTCTCTCTCGCTCCGGATGTTTCTTCCGTTCTCCACTCTACCTCAGATCGAAACGGATGTCATCCATCCATGGATCCACCACCGCCTCGGCGCCTCCCGACAATGAGACGAGACCGACAAAGTCCCGTAACCGTTGATCTCCAGCGCACCTGCGACGTGGATTTTTTTTTGTTTTGTTTTGTTTTGTTTTGATGATGAGGAGGAAGAGGAGGAAAAAGAGAAGGAGCAAATCAACCGCAAAATTGAGTAAATGCCTTTCTTATCAACGAGGAGAGAGAGGATTATCTCACTTCATTTATAGAAGCGCCTCCACCCTGCGTTAAATGAAATTATATTAAATTTCCTTCATTGCTTGGCAGTTAGCATTACATCCCCCTTGTCCACCTCCGATTCAATTCACTCTCCCCTACATCGTCATCCCCTTTACCGGTGAGATCCAGAAGGGAGACCGGATCACACCACAATGGAAGCCCTCGCCGTGTCTCCCTGCTTCAGCCTCCGCCGCCCGGCCCCGACGTTCCCCTCCGCCGCCCTCTGCACCAGGAGGAGCGAGGCCTCCCTCCATTACCCCTTGAACCGCCGCTCCTCCTCCTTGAAATGCAGTGCCATCTACCCTCCCTCCGCCGCCGCCCAAGGTAACGAACGATCTTCCTTCCACCCTCCGACCACAAGAAAGAAGAAGATGAGGAAGACATCCGATGAAAACTTTTTAACCTTATTATTATTTTGGTTCTCTCGTTCCAGCCGCCGACAAGGAGGAGGCGGAGAAGTTCGCTGAGGCGGCGAGCAAGGGGAACCTGGTTTCTCTTCACCGGTGCATATTTTCCGATCACCTGACGCCTGTGCTCGCATACCGCTGTCTGGTGAAAGAGGACGACCGGGAGTCGCCGAGCTTCCTTTTCGAGTCAGTAGAGCAAGGCTCGCGTGGGACCAACATGGTAAAAGCTCCGGCTCTTGTTCTTCTTCTCGTTTACTTGCTGCTGCTCTTTTTTCTGAGAACCAATCGTTGCGGCCAGGGCCGTTATAGTGTGGTGGGAGCTCACCCGGCCATGGAAGTCCTAGCAAAACAAAGCACGGTGACGGTGATAGACCATGAGGCAGGGAACAGAACGGAGGAATTTGTGCCGGATCCTATGCAAATCCCCAGGAAGATCATCGAGGGTTGGAAACCCCAGTTCATCGATGAGCTTCCTGACATCTTCTGTGGTATGATAGCTCTTCTATTCCTCCGTCTCTTTTTTTTTTTTTTTTCCTTTTTTCTTTTTTTTTGAGTTATCACGCGTGCATGTTAGGGTTCAAATCTTAGGATGTATTTTAATTACCAGACAGTGCTGTTTAAAAACGACTAATATTTTTTAAGATTATTGACAAAGATAACTTAGGAATCTGGCCATTCATTGGAAACCAGAGATACTGAGCTTATCCATGATGCCATTCTTTATAGATGGTTAAAATCATTCGTACATTTGTTACAGTGGAGATCGGTTATTGGCTCGATTGGCAGTTGGTTGTCCTTTAATTTTAATGAGAAATCGGATATGTGCTCCATGAACCTGGCCCTGCTGCAAAACTTAAACAAGTTTGCCCTATTCCGGTGATCTTGGACTGATGGTGATTTCCATTGGTCGTAGCTTTTACAAATGGTGATTTTGATTTTCTATTATGATTTGGGTCCCTCCATCAAGTTAAGAACATGCAAAATGGGTCCACTACAGTCTACCTGGTTAAATGAATCATTTTTTGCCTCATGAATTTGTCGGCATCATTTGATAATGCATGACCAATGATGATTTCCCTTGTTTCCTGGCATATATATTCTGCACTGAAGATACTAGAATAAAGCAATCTGTCACAATTTTCAGAATCATCTAGCATTACTGATCCCTATTTGTTAGAAAAATGACAACGCAGAGGTGATAAATGCCTTGATTTGGCG
Organism: Elaeis guineensis; assembly: GCF_000442705.2. Taxonomy (NCBI): domain Eukaryota; kingdom Viridiplantae; phylum Streptophyta; class Magnoliopsida; order Arecales; family Arecaceae; genus Elaeis; species Elaeis guineensis. The sequence continues at coordinate 132,594,796 of NC_025997.2, read as the reverse complement.
GGATCAATGCAGAATCCAACAAAGATATATATACATTTTCATATGGTTTCCTGAAAATTGTCATTATATATTTAGTTTTTTCCTGTCTTGTGAGATCTATAGTCTCAATCACTGTCAAAAAAAAAGTTGTTTGTCTCATTATCACTATGTCAGGGTTGTTTGCCATTGGGATTCCCCTAATTATTATGAAATTTCCAATTCAGTGATTTGTAATGTTAATAGTATTGGTAGACAAGTGTGTGTCTGTCGCATAATCCGACATGCATGTTTGCTGCATGTATCTATCATTGTGGCAAACCTGCACCCATGTGTGCTTGCTGAACAAATTGCTTCTTTTAAATGATACGAAAATTTGATTTTACTCCATTGGTTATTCATTTTATTTGCTGGCCTGACTTTTCTATACATTTGATCAAAAACTAAATGTGTCCATGGCAGTGAGATGCAATCAAAGACATGATATGTTGTGTACTGTTTATAGAAATTCAAAAACTGTATGCGAACCTTTCTCTGCAGGTGGTTGGCTAGGTTATTTTTCATATGACACTGTGCGATATGTGGAAACCAAAAAGCTTCCATTCTCCAATGCTCCTGAGGATGACAGGAACTTGCCAGATATTCACCTGGGTCTCTACAATGATGTCATAGTTTTTGATCATGTGGAGAAGGTATCTTTTCAATAGTAGCATGTCAGCTCTAGTTGGTAACACAATCTAATTTACTACACTACATAGAGCTCTTGGTTTTAGCAGCACTCACGAACTCTATTTTCTGTGGTGCCATAATCTTCTATTCAAAGTGGCATTTTGAAACAAAAAGTTAAGATCTACCTTTGGCATGACCAACTCAGGTTACATAGTCGGCAATGAAGAGGCACCAACACCAATATATTTGCATGCAAATTAGACTAATTGTTAAATCACATGCAACATTCTCGCTTCACTGGTAAATAAAGTGATACATGCAAAAAAAAAAAATTTGAAGAAACATGTATAAAAGCCATTGAGTTTAAAATAAGTTAAAAGAAACCTTAGAAAGGGCTCGGAACAACTTTTGAAAATCATCATCTTGATAAATGAATATTGCTGCAGCCTGTAAAACCTTCTACATGGGATTTATGCTCATACAATTTACTTTTATATTAAGAATAAAATATTAAGAATTATATTGGAATTTGGTTATTAGTTGTGCCTTAAAGATGAATGTGTTCCTAAACACTGTTGTGCTCATCTGTGTTTCTCTAGAACCCTTCTGTATCTAGGATCCTGTGGATTGCTCTAAGTTGGATGAGCTTAAGCTGCATGACCACAAATATAGTTTTTCCCACCCGCCAACTCCACTTCTACTGAAAGCTACCATATTTACCTTCATCAGGAACCTAGCTTTACATCTTTAAAGAATAAGCTCTCATTAGCTTGATCGGTTCTATCTTGAATTTGATTCATTAATCTAGCATCATATAATCGGGACAAAGCTTGCTGGTAATAAATATACCGTAATAGGCATGGCCGCAGTTTGTCATGTTATTTATGATAATGAATTCAATAGACAAATTATAACTCCAAATGAAATGGAAAAGCACTTTTTTCCATATTTTAATGTGTAGGTTGGGTTTAAGAGGTGAACATAAGAGGCATACCCTCAATAACTTCTGGAGGTCAATTGTAAGTTGTGAGGGGTCAGCTTCATTTATATTTGGGGTTAGATCCTCAATCATGCTCTGTGATAGGCGGGTGGCAGTTGAATATGAATATAACTGGTAAACCAAGTTTACTAATCAAAACCCATGAATGAATTATATAATAGGATATATAAAAGTAGAACAATGTGATATGCAACATGAAATGAACATGCATAATGATATGTGTACCAGCAAAACTGGAGGAAGTTAAAAAATTGACGGAGGAAAATGGGGTATTTAGGAAGTATATGGCTTTTCCCTGACCTACCGTAGACAACTGACATTGGAATAGCATGTCCGTAGATGTTTGAATAATAAGATATCAATTGTCAGTTTCAATCTTTTGTTCCCAGACCTGACCCTGTTTTCAGACTCTGTTTTATTTTTTATTACATGTCAAACACATATCATCTACCTCAAATGACACGTGATTGTGAAAATAATATGACCACTGCTATTTTGTCATCCTATAACACCCTAATTGGAATCATCTTCTGTTGCATGGACAATTCCAAAGAAGGTGCGCAATGCATATTATATTAGGGTATATTTGATATGTCATAAAGAAGACTGATCTGGAATGAGCAATTATTGCTTCTGACATGTCACCAGTGAAGCTCTTCCCATTTTCTGGCCAGCACATATTAATACTGATGTTCCCTTTTTTTGTTATCTTGTACTAGCTTGTTCAACTGAATACTCATTTTTATAACATCCTTCATACGTTGTTTGTAAAGTATTATTTTTACCACCTTTTTTCCACAATGATAACGCCATTATGGTAACATTATCTATAGTTTACTCATTAGGATGTTTGTTTTTGCTAAGATATGGAGATATAAATAGCTGTGTTGTTTCTTTTGGCCTCAGAAAGCATATATCATCCATTGGGTGCGATTGGATCAGTACTCCTCCATTGAGAAAGCTTATGAAGATGGGAAGAATTGTTTGGGCATTTTGCTGTCTAGAGTACAGAATGCTAATGTGTGAGTATTAATACAATATTGATTTCTTTGGATCTGTTTGTCCATTTTTCTTGTTTCTCTCAACTCCTTGTTTTGTTTCTTTGTTTTTTCTTTTATCTTTTCTTTTTCTTTTTTTTAATTAACTTTTGTATAGTTTTTATATTTCAGACCAAAGCTCGCTCCTGGGTCTGTGAATTTATATACTCGCCAATTTGGAACTAAATTAAAGAAATCATCTATGACAAGTGAAGAATACAAAGAGGCTGTTATGCAGGCAAAAGAACATATACTTGCAGGAGATATTTTTCAGATAGTCCTCAGCCAGCGTTTTGAGCGACGGACATTTGCAAATCCATTTGAAGTGTATCGAGCGCTAAGAATTGTGAACCCAAGTCCACATATGGCTTATTTACAAGTGCGTCAGCTTTCTGCAGCATTGTAGATCTTGGTTGCTTTGCCAACAATTTGTTTTGATTATTGACTTATTATCAATCATTTATGCATATATAATGTTAACCGGTATGATGCTGTGTTTTTCTGAGTTCTCTTCAATATTTCTTACCAGGCCAGAGGATGTATTATTGTAGCATCAAGCCCTCAAATTCTTGCTAGAGTAAAAAAGGTATTCTGATTCCATCAATCATATCTGAAGATTTGGATCTCTCTCTCTCTCTCTTCCCGCTTATTCTCTGTGACTGAAGATATTGTTGCTTTGCGCTGTGTATTTTTATAGATCAAATTGAATCATAAATGGTTTCATTTTGACTTCCATGTTTCATTAATCTAATGTTAGTATTAGATGTCCTTGTACCTTCTTTATTCTTTAATATTGGAATTGCTACAGATCATGAACCCAAAATTCTATACACATTTTACATGGAAAGATATATATTAAGGGGAAAGCTAAATTATGAATTGCCAATGGTTGCATCTGTACATCTCTAAGATAAACTTCTTGTTGGCTTTAATGTGTTTGTTAAAGACATGCAATAATGAGGCATGCATAATCTTTGAAAGCGGAAAACCAAGTTTTGCTTTTCCTGCTATTGATTTTGGTATAGTTGTAATGAAAGAAGTATGTCCATTAGAGGACATTTTTTTGGTCGTTCTTAAATTTCTGGTTTTAGGATATTTTCTTCTCATCACTAAACAAGAGCACTAAACTGGTGCTCTTCCTCTGTCCCTTTCTATTGTATATTTAGGGGGTGCTTGGTTGGGAGGAGTGGGGGTCCGGAATCGGAATCGGAATGGGTGACTTCTATTCCAACCGTTTGGTTGGAAGGAGTCCCATTCCGATTCCGATTCCAGGGTGGAATGGGAATAGCTCAATTTATATAGAACTCAACCCCTACTCTTCTCTATGGATTCAATTTTTCATTCCAATTCCGATTCCGATTTCGGTAATGAACCAAACGCTTCAAGGGATTTGGCCATTCCGATTCCGATTCCAAGCCATTCTGATTTTCATTCCTATTCCGATTCCAGTTGCGAACCAAACACCCCCTTAGATCTTGTCAAAGAAGTCCAAAATCTTGAGAATATATCAGACATATTCAACGTGTAAATGAAGCCAATAAATGGGAAGAAAAAACAAAATACAGTCCCAATTTCACATGTTCAGTTTTGCTGACGACTTTTTATATTTGCTTTGCAGTACATGAGATCTTAAATCCAAAATTTCACTGCCATATTCTACTGCAATCTTATACTTAAGAGTTACTAATAGGTAACAAGGTTCAATTTGTAAAGTACTTAATAACTTCTCATTTGACCCTTTCTTGTTAAAGAATTACTTGATCTCCTGGCATTCTTTCATTTTTAGGCATATAGTCCAGAATTCAGCGGCATGATTTATTCTTTCTTGTTTCCTGTTCAGTCAATGGATTTCATTGCAGAGCCATGTTACAATTTAAAGTGTGATATTCAAGTATTTATAGTAAACAAAACTTCACTCTTTTTCTATTTATAGAGGAAGATTGTCAACCGACCACTTGCTGGCACTGCAAGAAGAGGCAAGACAGACAAGGAGGATGAGTTGCTGGAACAGATTTTACTGAATGATGAAAAGCAATGTGCTGAACACATCATGCTAGTCGATTTGGGGCGGAATGATGTTGGAAGGGTTTGTCTTTTTCTTCTTGATTCAGCCCTCTGTTTTATTGACTCATTTCTAAGTTTGGGTATACTCATTTGCCATTTAAAATCATACTATGATATGACATGAGGTTTGAATTATATATATTTTATTTATTTATTTATTTATTTATTTGTTGGGGGGCGGGGTTGGGTGGGGGCATGAATCACTCTTCTGTCAACACAAGTGTGGTTCAATGTTTGATGTAACTATCGTGGTTGCCTATATTTGAATATTTGTTGCCTATGAGGATGTAACATTCTCCCAAGCCTATTTGATATATGAATCAGAATTAATAGAAAGCTATTATTTCTTTCCTGACCCATGAGTGGATTAAGCCTGAAGGCACTGATTTCCACTTCTTCTGACATATTCACCTTCGTATTCTTCCCCTTCTCACACATATATCTGTTGGAGAGACTTGTATTCCATAATTGTACTTCATTATGCAAATACATACTAGAACCATGCATCGATAAGCATGTCAGAAATTTCAACCCATAGAAAATGCATACACAGCCTTAGTTAGGAAATTCATTTCCCTCAGTTAGGAAATTCATTTCATTCGTACATATTTTCCAGACTTAATGTAATTATAATTCGTCTATGCCTTAGCTTTAACTATTGATATACACTGATTTATATATTTTCATATTTGTGGAAAACTTTGATGTTTTTTCTCCTTTTCCAGATTTTGGAGTTGCGTGCTTCTTCTTGCTTATGTCTAAACACCCTATTGTTGCAGGTTTCAAAACCGGGTACAGTAGAAGTTGAAAAGTTCATGAACATTGAGAAGTACTCGCATGTGATGTACATAAGTTCTACGGTTAGACTCTTCTCTTGCTATTTACTATGGAGAATAGCTTTATGTACCAATCAATTTGAAATTGAGAATGTCTTAGTTTGGTGATGAGTGCAGTAGTAAAATATTGGTAATGGAAATGCCAATCTGCAACTGTCAGTTGATGTTCGTAACCCCTAACCCGTATGTCCTGGCTTGGTTTCTTCTTCTATGTAGGCATGTTTGAATAGGTTTTGGTCACCATAGATGTATGCAAAAGCAAATACGTAATGTTCTTTCATTTTTATCTGTGTGTGCATGTGCATGCTGTAGCCCTTACTATGTTTATTTGAAAGGATTTGTTTACAAGACTTTGTTCTATTTTGTCAAATCTGTGTTAGTGCCCATTTGGATCATCTTATTTGTTGTTGTCAGGGTGGAGAAATACTGATAGTTCAATATAGTTATGGATACTTGAGCTTTGTTCAAAATTCTCAAATAAATGTCTTCATATGGGTGATCATTTGTAACTGACTTTGCAAATAAATAGTCTTGTTTTTGTGTGCTATAGTATGAGCCAGTAAAGTAGTCACCATGTCATCTTTTACTTGTGCGTACCATAACGTGCCTTTTTGTTTTGCTATTTGGAATCTATTTGAGGTGCTAGATTCAGTTATAGATGTTCTTATTTCCTGCCTTCACTAAGAAAGGGATATAACAACATAATCTTTTGTCATGCTGGATGGAATACTGATGCAGTTGTGTTATTGACCTGGGAAAGGTACAGAACAATGTCAAAACACCCACTCACCTAGAGTGACCAGCATATGTTGTTGCTGGAGTATGATTTTCTTTCAGATTGCCACCAATCATTATGATAGACCATTGATTATAATAACCATATTAGATTTTTCCCCCTATTTTTCTTCAGAACTAACTACAAAACATGTTCCATTGCAGCTTTCAATTTTTGTTGATTTCTTATATCTCCCCCAACCTTTGTGCCCTTATTCTTATTTTTGTGTGTGTGAATCCATGTTGTCTGTGCGTGCATGTGGACTATGGCTTTGATTTCTTTTTCAAGTTTTATTATCATGGAGCATGCATAAATTAGCAAACACTTCAAGCTGCAAAGTTCACCATGCCGGCCATATTGTCTCATACTGTTATTGAAACAAGATGCAATAGGGAGGCATACCGAGTCTCAGTACCCAGAACGGCGCCCTTTTGGGCAAACCAACACTGTATTAACATGGTACTAGTATGGGGTCTGGTATCGAGATAGCTAAACCTTGCTTCAAGGGCTGTCTCATTTTCTCTCTTATTTTCCCTCTATGGCCAGGCAAGCATTAATCTATTGCTTATTATTTTCTTTTATAATATGAAGTTTCTTATTAATATGCTTGTTGCTACATGTGACTGTGACTGACAAACCAGGCTTGATATCAATTCTTAATGTTATGATTACAATTTTCCAAGCTTTCAAGATCTGATAAATAGTCTCTTAAGATAGATGCTTCTGAGAAGCTGTTTGATATTATTGTAAGCTTTTACAGGTGACTGGAGAGTTGTGTGATCATCTTAGTTGCTGGGATGCTATGCGTGCTGCGCTGCCAGTAGGAACAGTTAGTGGTGCACCAAAGGTTTGGTTTAATACTTCATTCCAGTTTACAGTTAGTTATGTACGGACACTTTTTTGTCGCCCTAATTATGTCGACCGGATTATGCCTCCTTATATCCACTTCTTGTTAATGTCTGTATCTGTATGGTAACCATCTGTATTCTCAGATGCTGCCCACTCTGCACTTCAGCTGGGTAAGTTGTATCCTGACTTCATATGCCCCAGCTTTTAAATTTCCACTGTTCTGAAATCTTAATTTCAGTTTGTGCTATACCATTCATTCTCTGCAGAACAAATTAAAGAGTCATCTCAGCATCCATTGGAAGTAGTTAGTTGCAGTTAATAGTTGATGCTAGAAAGATGTTTCCACCGACTCTGTCTGCCTGCCCTTAATTTTTCACTTTTGGGCCAGGTCATCTTTATAAAATTGATTATCAATATTTAACATGCAAATATTTGTCCAGCAGTTTCAACTCCATTCATTCTCTAAATTTATTGTTGACTAGATTTTGAAGAAATGACCTTACCAGTTCTTCCAGGGTGCCTTGTGGCAGATTCAAAATCAAATTACTCTTGTTGCTCTCTGTGCAGCAGTATGTTTTTAGTTGTTTGGCTGTCCGGGGCTCCTTGAGACTATAAACCTCGTGCATTCATATTTAGCCAAAAACTTCACAAAAATGCAATCTACATATATTTCGTAGGCTTATTTGTATTTGTTGTCTCACGGCATCAGAAGTCTGTCACTCACGAGCATTTAATTGTGATCCTGCTATCTCTGTCTTGATTGGCAACCAGCTAAGTACATCCTCTCCCTCTCTTTTTTTATGCCGTTGTTGCTTCCATTTGGAATCAGGTCAGGGCCATGGAGCTGATTGATCAGTTGGAGGTCAGGAGGCGAGGTCCCTATAGTGGTGGTTTTGGTGGTGTGTCATTTTCTGGTGACATGGACGTTGCGGTTGCTCTACGAACTATCGTCTTCCCAACTGGCAGCCGTTACAACACAATGTATTCGTACAGGGAAATGGACATGCGCCAGGAATGGGTGGCGCACCTCCAGGCTGGAGCCGGCATCGTGGCTGACAGCATTCCGGATGATGAACAGCGAGAATGTGAGAACAAGGCTGCTGCTCTTGCTAGAGCTATTGATCTTGCAGAAGCTGCTTTTGTGAACAAGATATAAGATTCCGGATAGGTTGGTGTCTTATACCCGTGTCCATCTTGACATCTATGCTGTGAATTTATCGTCAAAAAAGAAGAGGAAGGAGTAGCCAAAACGGTCATAAGCCTCAAAATATTGATTTCAAATCATAATTGATGTAGGATGTCTGATATGTGAAGCCACAAAAGAAAATGAGCACAAGCACGACTAAAACTGCCTAATGCTTAGACACTAAACTAAAGAAAGTTACTGTTATGTGAAACACCTTTAGGTTAAAATTACGCACGCACGCACACACAAAAAGAAGAAGGAAAAAAAAGGAAAAAAGCAGATATGATGCACTAAAATTGTACAAGCTTAGTAAGACTTTAGGTTCGCATGTGAAAAATCAAATTACATTGAGGATTGACACACTTAGAAACAGAGGGATGATGGAAATGTGGCAATCATCAAATGCAAAAACGGGTTATTAGGTGTTTCTGATTTAAACCATATGAAAGCTAAGATGGATGAGATGCTTGAGACTGACATAATGATTTTTATTTAAGTGAGTGGTAAAAGATATTTCGCACCTAGTCAAAAACAATCAGGTCAAAAACGCAGACGGCGGATTTCCATATCAAGAGAGCTAGAGAGATGACGAATGACGACAGGGGCCATATGGTTACTTCCCTAGAGAACCCCGATTGTAACTCTCACGTCATAAAGCAGGAGACGATCGATTCGTTCTTCCAGCTACGCCCAGCCTAGCACCTTATTTTAACTTTTCACCTTTCCAAGAGAGGTGGCCATGAAAAACTAGTCGTATTAGAATGATACACCTGCAGGGCAATTAAATAAATCCAAGACATAAACGACCTGCTCCCCTATAAAACACCCTGCCTAGATTTATAAGTTGAATAGATTTTCTGTCATCTCTGCTTTACCTACAATTATTCAGAACACAAGGACGGTAAACATGTGGGCAGCTGAACAGATGCTCAATTCATTCTTCGCAATCTGAAAATACTCTTGTTGTTTCTCTCCAGGATCCAAGCAGCAGTTATGGTTGAAATCCTCCGGATGGGAATAGAACACAAGACATTCACACACTACGTTGTCTTATTTTCAAAATGCTGAAAAAATGTGAACCATCGAGAACTTGCATGCATATTAGTTTTTCACTCAAAACTTTTTAGATTTTGACATAAACTTCATTTTATGTAACTGGACTATAGGAGCTTGTGGTATTCAGTTAAAATTTCAATGGAGCGCTGAGCATAGCAAAGCCAAAGATACTACCACATCTAGAAAAGCAATTCAAGAGCCATTTTCATGGTGCCAAAGGACATAAAATGCATTTCAGAAGTGCCAGTCTTTTTTACCAATCAATCTAATATGTTTAATCCAATCCTTACAACACCCAATGATTCATTTCCACGATAAACTAAACGACCATTATTATATTAGAAAAAATAAAAAACACTCATAAGACCCTCACGTTAGGTCATGGCTCAGCCTGACCTAAAAATATCTAAGCCCAAATAAGTTCCTGCCCTCATGACCTGAGTCAAGTCAAAGCTCTAGTCCCTACCTGAGCCATTTGAATCAAGATTAAAAAAAATTAACCATATCTGACCTAAACTGAAAAATCCTGACCTAAACCTAATCCAAACAGAATGAGGTTGGGTCTGTCAATTTGGCCACCCCTAATTCGTAGCTCAAAGTATTCCAGCTTTTTGCCCGAGTTGCTATCCTACCACTAGTCTGGCAGCAAATAGGATCCTGACAAGGGCGACGGGTGGTATTGTGGTAACCTCTGTCTAGGATCATTCGGGAGCTCCAGTTGCAAGCACTACTTCTGTGCATCCACCAAGATCAGAATATACAACATTGCATCACAAATTTGTAGATTACTGAGTTTCAAAAAATATGGCATTGACATTCCAAGAGACTGGATATTTCAAGTAGCTGACTCATTGAATGAGGTTCCTTGACAACAGATGAGAGAGCGTGACGCAATAAAGTACATCTAAGTGTGATCTTGATGAATCAAGCAAACAATTCTTCGCCTATACCACATAGAAGAACAGTATTGCCAGTGGTAGGAGCTACTCTTCTCATAGGAGGATATGATGATCTGATAAAACAATTTTACAAATGACAAACAAGAAATATTTCATACATAATATTAGCCAGCAAGAAAACGAACAGAGGATTTCAGCACTGCATACACCGACTTCCTTGATCCAAGAAGCAGATTAGCATCTTACAACAGTTCGCTAGCAAACAAACAACAAAATTTTAGCATCATCTCACCTTTTAATGTCTTGTTTTTTTTCCTTTTTTTAAAGAACAAAAGAACCACCTGGCATAATTAGCCAGATCCCAAATCTTGGGGATGCACCACCCAACACTTGGAACTGATAGCCTTTTTTACATATCAGAATGTTTGACATCCCATCCACTTCTTCCCTTCCTTCCACGATGCAGGCTTCCAGCAAATTCAACTTCTTCCTGCTCCTGCTTAATTCCATGATACAGATTTCCAGCAAATCCAGCCGATTCTTTCTCTTGATGAATGATAGAAGCATTACTTGGAGACTCCTGCTTCACTTCAAGACGTAGGCTTCCAGCAAAGTCAACCCCTTCCTGCTTCTGATAAATTAAAGATGTGTTACTTGGAGGCTCCCTCTCCATCTCATGATGCAGGCTCCCGGCAAATTCAAACATTTCCTGATCCCGATAAACACTAGAACAATTAATCGGAGGCTCCTCTAAACAATCTTCGTCCTCAGGCTCCTCCACTTCATTTTCATCCTCACTTTCACTTAACCAGCCAAAACATGGAGGCCTTTGCCTGGGACAACCACCAGGTTGGTCCATTTCATGTGAAGTCAAAGTGGGTTGGCCTTGACCATCCAAGCTATGCCTTAAACCGTCCACACAAGAAATGTCTTTCCAGTCAATATCCCCCCCTAAAGAACAGAAGCATTGTCGGTTTATAATTTCATACAAGCAAGGAGGTCATTAAAGAACTGAAAAAGAAAACACCCACCAAATTGAGGTGTGTTTGACAGCACATCACGATGGCAAACTGTTTCATCAGCCTCATAATTTTCTGCAGTTCTTTCCTCATTCTTCACCTTCTCTTCCTCCTGATAGCAGTAAATATTTGTAGAAGAAACATATCAGCATGCACCAAATGTAACACAGCCCATTATATTATTGTTCAGATTAACAATCAAAAAAAATTTAAAACAAGAAAATGTATTCCCTCTTTCACAGATCTCTACGTTTAAAGATGTACACAACTTATCCTAAACCTTCAGAACATTACAGCTCGGAAGAAATAGGAAAAGACAATTGCGGTAGCTGGATTCGCACATATGCACAACTACTACGTGACCATCTCCATCTGCAAATAGCAGTTCCTAAACAAGGTAACTTTCTTAAAGGATTGTACTGTAGCAGTCAAGTGCATTCCAGAACCCAATACGCTAGGCTATCATCTCATACTGTAAAATTAGACTCATAAAGGAGATAAATTGTTGGTCTGATATTCATCTACTCTTTTTTGTCCGACCAGCGAATTCATAAAACAACCTTTTCAGATATGAGCACATATGGCCATCAAAAATCCTACAAATAAATTCATAGAACAACCTTTCAGGTTTTAGCACCCACGTCTACAAAAAATCCTGCATTGACAATAATAACAATTATATGGACAGTTTTGTGGCCTGAAGTTTCTATATTGCCAAGCCAGTTTCTGTTTGGGTGACTCATAAATCTAGTAATTACAATCAAGCATCTGTATGGTGCAAAATTCAGACTATAAAAGATCCTATGTTCTACTTCAGCAAGCATGGTTAGTTGGCTGGCGGGTGATTTACGAGATCCAACATCTTGGTTTCAATTGGGTCAAATAATTTTCAGTTTCAAGAGCTCAAGTTCTTGGTTAGATAACTTCAGCTGAAATAATAATAATAATAATAATATTATTATTATTATTATTATTATTATTATTATTATTATTATTATTATTATTATATAAAAAAAATGAAAAATGAAGAATGAGGAAATATTTAGAAAAAACAAACAGAAAAGGAATCAAATTATATTATATTGCTCTGCTTGGGAAATTGGGTGTAAATGGTAATGGTTCTACCCTTCTACTCGAAAATATTCATTTTAAAAAAACCTAAAAAATTATAAATATTTTAATATTCAAAGAAATGCATCCTGTAACACTCATAAGTGTTATATGATTCAACAGCTTGATGCCAATCTAACAAATGAGAATATACATGTGTATAATATTTGAAAACAGAAGTGCAACCTAGAATCTTATAGAGCCTAATATACACCACAGATCCTATTTCTCTTCACTACCCTCAAAAAATATCTAAAAAACTTCTACAAACCTCAAAAGCGAAAATGCACAAGACTTGGATCGAGCAGATGCAAAGCAAGTCGAAAATTTCGATAGGCTCAACCTAAGAAACTCACCTAGAACAATACAAAACCAATATTGCCTATTGCATATTCCAAGCTCTAAAGCTTGGGGGAAGAAATAGGTTTCGCGTATTCCTCTAGGCACATATTTTCTCAAAACCTATAAAGTCTAGGTTTAAACTTAAGAAAAAATTTCCTCGAACTATGAACTGGAGCTTGCTCCAGTCATGGAGCACTTATTATATTGAGCAACCAAAGATTCTAGGGGATGAATATTGGAAGGTGCATCACTGAAAATCTGGATCTGGGTAACTATGTGGGTCTCTCTCTCTCTCTCTCTCTCTCTCTCTCTCTCTCTCACAGACACACACACACACACAAAAAGAATCATCAAAAGTTGTATAAGTCACCTCAGAATCAGTCACCCCTGTTGACCCAATCAAATGAAGAAATAGCTCAAAAATGGCATCAATTGCTTGACGACAATTTTAAACTCGGAACTCAGTCAATTCCACCTTTAATTGAAAGCATTAAAACAGTCCAAAATTAGATTTAAGCATAATAGCTTCAGTTGAAACTACTGAACCTAAGACAGTTTCAGAATAGATCCGACTAAAACGTATTTTCCTTGCACAATGCTGGCGAGCAGTTCTTTATATATATGAGAGAGGCTTCAATATTAGACAAGAATGCAACTATGAAGTCCAAATAGCCACACATGATGCAATATGAGAAAGGAATTTTGACATACTTGTCCCTCCTCTTCCAAACTGATCTCTGAGTACACCCTTTTCTCTAAAAAGAAATCTACCTCCTAATTTTTGGTAAATTGAAACAAAGCAGCCCCTGCCATTCAACTAATGAGTAATCTCTTAAATCTCTCTGTTTAACGAAAATCATAACCTTAATTTTCTATCAATATAACACAAAATTCTGAAAGGAAGGCAGAGTGGAGAGTGCATCATTCATCCAAGAAGTTGGTACTGGAATATTAGGAAAATCAAGATCATTGTCATTGTTAAATAGAAAATAAAAGAAGCTAGTTAATAATTGGACAATGGACACTATTTTGTAACATCTGCAGGATTGGAACCAAGGCTCATACCATATAGTGGTGGGGTGTACCGAAGCAAGGAGAGGGTGGGGGAGAGGAAGAAGGAGAGGGAGGGAGAGGGAAGGGGAGCGGGAGGGGGAGAAAGAAGGGAGAGAGGGGGAGGGGCAAACCTAGGTGTCAAGCAATGTTGAAGAGAGGAGAGAGGCACCAGTCGGCATCGAAGAGAGGAGCAGTGGGAATCAACATCGAAGAGGGGAGAGAAAGCGGCAATGAAACTCATTGAGAGAGAGAGAGAGAGAGAGAGATGATGGTTTACTTGATAGTGTCAATCAGTATCAAAGAAAGGAGAGAGGCACCGGTTGGTGTTGAAGTGGGGAAAAAGGCGCCAATCAATGTAGAAGAGGAAGAGAGAGAGAGAAGGAGAGAGCAAGCAAGAGAGATGTCCTTCACCCAAATGGGGTGGGAAGGATTTTATAGACAAACCGACACAAATGGTTGAACCATCCCAGGCCGATGTTGATTCCGCCCAGTTTGGGTCAGTTCGACGTTCCTTGCTAATTTGTCTCACTACCAAAATTTTGGCATCATATGTCCATTCCAAAAGAAAAGAGAACTGTTTGGATTTTGGTTTAGAAAGAGGGACTAATATGTCAAAGTTCCTTTAAGAAGATAGACAATAAAATAAAGATGATAAGTCTATCAAGCAACTAATCAGATTGAAACAATCAAGTTCCATTTAAAGCACAGGAAGTTAACATCTGTAGCAGTTGAGGATAGTGTCAAAAAAGCATGTCACCTTTAAAAAGGTGAAAAAATCAGCAGGGTACTGTTTGTGCCTTACAATCATCTAATTTTGTTTGATGTAGATAAGTAGAAGGGCCACAGGTAGCGCATAACTCTCCTTGAAAGACATGAAAAGTAAAGAAGAGGGATTTGGGACAACAATATCAAAAGGGACCATGCTTCTAGCAAGCTACATCTTCTGAAAGGTAGCATGGTCAATGTTTTTTAGATGAATGTATATGATATGTCGAAAAGGAAGAGGGTTCTTGAAATGATGGGTATCCTTTAACATGTTTTTCCTCTCGTCACTTCCCTGAACAAGTGTGCAGCATAGTTGTGTCGGCTTTTCAATTTGTTTGAATGTACATCAGTTTTATGTATTCTGTGTGTATGTGTGTGGAAGCCTATGTGTATGTGTATTTGTTTCTAGTTGGGGAAGAGAATTTGCCTCGACATGAGATCTTAAGATGGAGCCTATGCAATATAAATGGGTCATTCTTGTTTATCAAACAAATTATACTGAATTTACAGAAAAGCACACTCTATTTTCTTTCTACATGCAAGATTGTTAAGAAGAGATCAGTGATTTGCTAACAGATGTATGGGAAAATCACTTGTTTGGGTAGACCATCAATAAGGCCATGATGTATAGTCATAATTAAGGTGATTTGTTCGAAGTTACCCTTTAGCCTCTCATTCTTTTTTCCCCTTTTTCCCACAGCTTCACATCCAAGTCTAAAGGAAAAAGTTCAGAAGTTCTAGCTTTATCTGTTCATTGCACATGAAATACAAAATCAGACTCAATTGCACCAAAAATTTGTTGGATTAAAACATCATGTGCTGTCATGACAACTTGGTATTGGCACTGATATGCTGTGCGTGCAAGTGCTTGGCATGCACCGGCACACCACCATATAGCATGCAGTCCTGGCACTAACACAATACACATCAGATTGTACCCAAAAAAAAAGAAAATTAAAATTAAAGATCCTTTAGCTCCAATAACCTAGATATTCTAAGAACCACAGTGTAACGTTTACTTAATGTCTATATTAGCATAAGCACAGGTGGAGAGGAACATATTTGTGGAAAAAAAAATGCAAGAAGCCAATAAGCACTAGCTACAAGAAAACTACAAGACAACTCCTAAATATTCAAGGTCCAATCATCACAAAGCATTAGCTCAGATGTTATTAGATCTCGCCCCTTAGACAATAGATCGTGGAGTTCGATTCTGAGTGACATCGGCCTTCATCTCAGCCCCCATTTATATCCAAGCTGGTTCCACTAGTTTAGGTTCAGTCTGCCCAAGGACCTAGATTTTGACCTAGGTGGGGTTGGATGGGTTAAAAAATAGGGTGGCTCTGGCCTCCTTTATTTCTTTAAAAAATAAATCTCAAGGTCTAATTGATTCTTTAATGTGTCCTCTACAATTTATTGTATGGAACCACACAAGTTTTTAATATAATGAATGCTCCACACAAATTTCAATTGCAAACACCATAGAGTTTCCACTATAAATTGGACAGCCAATTATGCAGATTCCTTATGAACCATAAAACTAGTTAAAAATTCTAAATTAATTAGGACATGATCTGAAAGTTCTGCAACATAATACTTGACACAGGAATGATCTGCAATAGAATGTTGAAAAATACCTAGTCATACAAGTTAAAACATGGATACTACCAGATCCTCAAGTAACCAAACTGCCAGGCAAAATCATCATAAGTCCTTTTTTCTGGACTTTGATATGAGAACACTATTACCTCGAAATCTTATTAGATGAACTTCTCAAATAAATACACACAAGCTCCAAGATCATTTTAAATATTTACTAGTTTCTATGATTTTGTTAGGGACCATGTTTAAAGGAGTCCTTGCTTTTTTTTTTTTTTTTTTTTGAATGCATTAGTTTAAAAAAATACAATAAAAACAAAAAAAAAAATCAAGAAAAAAATAACTTGCGGGACATTCGAAGGAACGCTGGTAGAACACGTAACATGTCCAAGAGTTTACACTATATTCTTACACCAGTGATGGCATGACAAATAAATACGACAATTCTAATATCCTTAAACAAGTTCCAGAAACCTTCACTTTAATATCTTAAGAACCTCAGACGTAAGCATTGCACATCTTGTGCCTGGTAGTATTATTTTCCCTTCTCCAGAAATACAAACAACAAACTAGAATTGCACGAACACAAGTTGTGCTTTTACATCAAAGTAATGATCTGGTGGCCATAAAATGAGAAGATTACAGACTGAGCGCATCGATTGAAGATCTAGGAGAAAAGATGTTAACAAATCAAGGTGCTGCATGGCGTGTCCTCAAGTTCTGTCGCTAAGAACTCTGTTGAGGACTTAAAAATTAAGCAACCAAACTATGATATATCCAAAAGTTTACCGAAATCGGAGCAACGAGGAAAAAAATAATATGTAAATGAAGAGAGACGAACCTTCAGATAGAATCTGAGGAGGAGGAAGAAGAAGAAAAAGCAAAACCGAAAATAAGAAAAGCAAAGAAGAGAAGAGGAATATGTAAAGGGGTTGAGAGATGGTCACCCTCCTAGCCTGCGCTTCCTCTTCCTCTTGGTTGCTGAGGATGGTTTCGATGACCATCTTGTATGAAGCTTCCTCGAGAAATACCCATCCTTCATCTCCCTCATAGACCTACAATCCAAAACCCTAACAATCGTCAGAGCCCCAAGGAAAGATTTCAAGAAAATAAGAAAGGAAAAAAGAGGAGAAACCGGGGACATCAATCACCTTCAGAAGATCATTGACGGTTTTGCACACGATTTCGCGGGAGAAGCCTAACGGGGTCAAGGCATCGATGGCGGCGTCAATCCGCCTCAGTCCTACCTGCATTGATATCACGATTAAGAAAGAAAGCAGGAGTAGGGAAGACAGAAAGAAACGATGGGAGGGGGGAGAAAGAGAAAAAGCATAGCCATGAGAACCAGCCAGTGGGTTCAGCTGCTTACTTTCCTTGTTCTTCCTCTCGGAGCCATGGCCGCCCAAGACACCGCGAGAAAACCACTTCTTCACACGCACTCTCTCCACCCTCCAGTTTGGGGTTGGCGACGAGAGGGGGGAATTTATAGAGGAGGAGACGCTTCATTCCTTTCCCCTTCCATTTTTGTTAGATCTTGACAATAATAAAATATGTGACGGGGCGCGGATTACATGAACCATCCAACATGGGTTCCAGCGGGAGATTCCATGAAATCCGTTCAAAAACTCACCTCATCCCTCAAAGATGTCTGCAAGACTGTGATTCCAGTGCTATCGAGTAGCGCCGCTTGCGAGACAAACCATTTTTTACCATAAAAGACCGGAGAATCAACTGCCCAGTTATTAACTATAATTTCATTCTCAATTATATAAACAAATAATATAATATTAAAAAAATTAATAAAAAAATATTTAATTAAATTTAAACTAAAAAATAACTATTTATTTTAATTTTAAATAAAAAATCTTATCTATTTGAAATATAACTCAAAAATAACCGTACAAATAGATGCGAAATGATACAATTATCTTTGCAGTTAGAAAGCAACACTTCACTATTATAAAATAATACTATATTATTATAAAACAATACTACACTATAATAAAAATAATATTATATTATTATAAAATAATATTATATTATTATAAAATTATAATACACTATTATAAAGTAGTACTGTATTATTATAAAATAATACTACAATAAAAAAATATTATGCTATAATAATATAATACTATCTTATTGTAAAAAAATATTATACTAATATAATACAATAAAGCAACATTGTATTACTATAAAGGAATACTGTATTAATATAATGTAATATTAATTTATTGTAAAAAAATACTATAGTAATATAATATAATAAAACAACACTACATTATTATAAACGAATACTATATTAGTATGATGTAATACTACTTTATTATAAAGGAATACTGCACTATGATAATGTAATACTATAGTATTTTCAAGAGTATAAAGGTATAAAGATAATTTCAATAAAAATAGGTAGTTGCTTTTAATTTATGTTTGAAATGAGTAGATACTTTTACATAAAACTCATTTGAGGAGCTGCTTTTAAGTTAAAAACAGAGCTAGGGATTTATCTCTAGTTCTCTATAAAATAAGATTTGCGATTTTATATCAAATCTTTTGTCAGTTTTGTTCTAATGCAGTATTGATGCACCTAATATAGGAGTCAATTCGGCATATGAGCATTTAGTATGCCCACCATATCTTGTTCCAACATAGCTATGATTGATATATGTTAGTACTGACTGGTACAGCATACTTTAATATAAAATGTCGCTGCTTCTCTTTATAAAAAAAAGGTGCCATTTTTTTTAACTCTCTAGCTCTACAATGATACTAGTGTGTGTTGCCGCTGAAATTCGGACTATGGTCAGAAACTGCTAGAGTAGTGGTGCATCCTCCTAGAAAAAAAATCTGCAAGCAAGTCTTGATCGGAGTTAGCTCCAGCAGGAATCCTCCGATGCTCAAGTTAGATCACAAAGAAACAGAAGAAAAAGAGTATAAAAGATTATGGTCGCGTACCTTGGGATGTCTCCTATAGGTTCTTTTGTAGGTCAAAGCTGTATAACCATTTAGAGAGATCATGGGACAATTCAGGCGTGACATGGTGAAACTTCCGATCGAGATTGATGGGATGATTATTGCACCTATCTTTTCTGTTTCGAGATCAACTGAAGGTCATGGGTGCTTTTAAATTTTTAAATAAGATGCGGGTGGGATCGGTCCTATCTCTCTAATTGAGAGTTCGATCTAATTTAATGGAAGCTGGTGCTGAGGAGAAGAAACAGCTAAGTTGAATTTTATCTGATGAACTGAAGTCTGATGGAAACTGATGTATGCTTACGGTCGAAGTCAAAACTCGACATGATCAGGTATTCCACCATCTACCATATGTGTTAGAGGCCAGTCGCCATGGAGACAGGAGTAAATAATTTGATGCCGAAGTCATGCATGGCCGATCCTAAGAATTTCACTCAGGACGGTGGTTCGGGCCCTAGGATCATCACAGACCGAAGCTAAAATTGGATTACATCACCATGCTTAACAACCCATATCTAGCCACTGGATCATGTCTTCGATCCTAGGAAGAAATATCCCCCCAACACATGTCCCCTACTTTCGAGTTCAATTTGAGCGAAGGGAGTACCAGAATTTTAATTGGCTGAAGATGCATTGTCTTTTCCGCAAGAGTGGCGCATATATTTCTTGGGTGAATCAAAAAATCATTTCAAACTACAATCATGACTAAAAGACAATCGACAGAATCAAAGAAATGGCATACCTCATTTTTCATGCAATCATTAATTGGCCAATTGATGCCTTTCTACCATCCATGGATTGTGCTACGTATCGATTATTGGACGGTCGGACAAGATTCGGTATCCAGACGGTTTTGATTTTCTGTGTTTAAAAAGGAGACAGTCTCTGACTTTTCCATACATTCTCAGACCTTCTTTCTTCTCTTCTGATTTTTCTTTCTGCCTTGAGAATTTTTTGGTTTGTTGACGATTTTTTTTCAGACAGTCATCTTTATCTCTCGAAGAATCGCCATCTTCTTCCCCCTTATTGTGCCACAGCAGGTTGGTTTTTCTTCTCTTCTTTTTCATCTTTCTAGTTCGATTGTTTCTTACATCTCCAATGGTTGATTCTAGGAGCCATAGCGAAAATCACTCTTACAAGTTGCTTCTTTGTTCTTCCAGGGATATTCCTATTAATGGAGGTAAGGAACAAGGCGCCACATCTTTTGCCCAGACCAGATTGAGTCTAAGTTGGAAGCAAAGGATTTGAATCGCATTCGCGCTCGATATAGGATCCCAACTATTTTTGAATTAGAGTCTCCTGATCCCATTGGTAGAGTAAGCAATCCTCCTCCTGGTAGAATAAGTTTGTATAAAGAAGTCTTTAAAGCCAGACGTAGGCTTCCTATTCACTCTTTTATTGTCGAGATTTTTCACTTTTTTGATCTTCCTTTGTGTTCTGTCATTCCAAACTCTTTCTATTTTATCATTAGTTTTTTAGTTCTCTACTCCAAAGTCGGGGTCCAGCTCTCTTTATCTCTTTTCTGATCCTTTTACACCGTAAAGAGGCATACTAGAGATTGGTGGTATGTCTCCCTACCAAGAGGAGTCCCCGCGTTGATAAAGAAGGCTCCATCTTTGGTACAAAATTGAAAGGTTTAGTTCTTTTTTTTTTTTGATCCTTCTGTAAAGGATTGGAGGTATCCACATTGGGATCGATCGAAGGATTCTGACTTTCAAGTCCCGAAGCTCGAAGATGAAGATTTGGAGCACTCTGCAATCTTGAGGGGATATATGATTTCTCCACTACAGGAGTTGCTATCAGAGCAGTCACTCTTTAATGCTGGAATCAGTTTGGCCAATCCCAGAGGTGAGGAGATCTCCATTCCTCCTCTCGATGCTTCTTTTTGCTCCTTTTCACTGACGTTGAACCTTTTCATGGTAGCAATGAAGCCTAAGGAAGTGAAGAAGTTGTTGAGAGAATCATCGAAAAGGGTGGCACCTTCTTCGTCTGTTGGTGTTCAGAAGAAACCCAAAGCTTCGGATAAAGATGAAAAGGAGAGGGTTCCTTCAACTTCAACTCAGGAGGGAGCTACTTCAGCTCTTCCCCTCCGAAGCCAGCCTCCGAAACTGCTATGCTCCCTGCCCTCCAAGTTGGCTCAGTATTGGCGGAGTTGGATTCTGTTGGAGAACTGATGGATCAGGAACATGGTCCGAGTTCATCCACCATCAAGAGATTTTTTGATAGTTGAAAAAACTCTAATCATGCTTTTAAGGATATGCTCCTCAATGCTGGTCTGAAGGAGATCGAGAAAAAAAATAGTGTAAAGCAACAGAAGCAGATGGTCTTCGCTTTTGTGAAGATCAACCTACTTTTATTTCTTTTCTTTCTTTATTTTTTTTACTCATTTTCTATCTTATGAATGTAGGTGGGGCATTATGCAGTGACCATTATAACTAAAATAAATGATGCTGAGAGAAAATTGGCCGAAACAGATAAGAAATGCAAGTCAACCAAAGCTGCAAAGGCCAAAGCCAAATCCAGGGCAGAAGAGACAGAAGCTGAGGTTGCCCAGTTGAAGAATAAGTTTAAAAAAATTGAAGCCGCATTGGTTTCGGAGAAAAAGAAGAGATTGGAAGTGCAAGCCAAGACCATCGATGTTGAAAGGAAGGCCCAGGAACAAGCTGCTGAAGTAGGACGTGCAGCTGTAGAAGCCTTCCATACATCCACTGAATATTCGGATGAGAAGTGCACCTTCAGTCAAGATGCCTTCAACACCGACTTGGATATTTACCATAAGAAGGTGAGGGAGTACTTCCGGACATGGATTGGAGCTTCTTAAACCACCTGAGAGAGGAGGAAGATGTCGTCGGAGAGACTTCAGTTGTCGAGATGATCGGAGAACTCTCTGAAGTTATTGCACTCCCAGAGAGTGATCCTGCATCTGTCTCCACCAACGTTGTGACACCTTTGCAAGTGCTGGAGCAGCCGACCGTGGTTATATCTAATCCACCATCAATCGATCTTCATGTTGAGGTCAAGCACAACTAAACTTGTATTCTTTTTTTTTTGTTTTCTTTTTGTTAGTCCTATAAAAATTGACTTTTGGTATCAATGAAAAGAGGAGTTTTATCTATATTTTTAAACTTATTTATGTATAATGATCTTTTCAGTTGATCTGATGTGATTGTTGCGACCGCATGTTCACCTAATATCAGGTTAAGCATCTTCCGACAGTCTTATCTCTGAGAATTTGAATTGAAACTCTCGAAAAAGACTTATATCGGGCTCAGTAGGATGCCGTCAAAGTCAAGGCGAAGCTTTGGAAGCTAGAGATGAGTAATGAAGAGGTGGCGATGGAGAAAAAGAGTCTGCAAAAGTATCTAGAAGAGACGAACAAAAAATACTTCTTCAAAAAATATTGATTGATCATCGAGCATGATGAGATTGCAAAGTCCATCAGGAATGCTAGTTGGAAGATAGATGCAAAGAAAGTCCTTCTCAATGAACAGCTCTCAAGGACCCTTCATAAAGGTAGATCCGCATTAATCTAACTCCAAATTCAGCTTGCGAAGAGAATGGCTGCGACTGAAGGATCGACTTGCTTCGACATTACGCAATACGACCATCACAATTGGTGATGAATTAGCTCAGGCTATGAATCTTGGCTTTGAAGAATGTCGAAGCCTAGTTAGGAGGCTTTTTCTTAAAGTTGACTCCCATCTTCTAGCTTCAAACTTAGGTGGAATATCGGATGCTAAAGCTCCACCGGCCAAAGATTGATCTTTCAACCCATGTGTTTTCACTTTTTGTCTTTTTGTAGTCATCTGTCCTGTAACTGTTGTAAGAAATTTACTGACAAAGAACAAAATTTAGAGCTTCGACATTGCTTTGGTGTTGTGCAAGTTCGCTGTCTTACGAATGGGATTTTGGATAAATTGTTTCCACATTGGGGCGACTCACCATAACATCCGTACAGCGGCCACATCTTTAGGTTTGGCTTAGTATTTTGCTGAAGTTGATAGCTTAAGGGTCCTTTTGGATTAGCCCTCTGAAAGCCTTTTTAAATTGACCTTCGCTTCCTGACAATTGAGGTTTTTATGGGTGTTAGCTTTGCTGAAAAACAAGCAAGGCTTTTGGAGGTTCTTGTAGGTTAGCCCTCACTTTCCGAACTGACAAGATTTTTGCGAGCATTGACCCACTGAAGAGCAGGTTTGGCTTTTGAGGATCCTTATAGGTTAACCTTAGTTTCTCCTGATTACTAAGGTCTTAATGGGCATTAACCCGCTGAAGAGTGGGTTCGGCCTTTAGGGATCCTCAAGGGTTAGCCCCTGCTTCTTAGTAACGGAGGTTTCTACTATTCGTTGAAAGAAGAATCGCCATGACTAATCAGATATCTTCTTGAAATTGAAATATCTATTCATGACATACGTCGGGACTGTGCGGCCATAATAGCTGGTGGAATTTTTTGAGGAAATCGACTGATGGTCTTTCCCAGGCCAATTTTTGATCACCACATGGTGAATCAGGATGGCTTTTGAAGTGCTCCATCGACATCGCTTTGATAAAAGGAAGGCGCAGTAAATGGGGGTGTCGATTGAAATTTCAAAATGCAACACGTGAGGAATCCAGATTGGTTCTCGAGTTGGCGCACTTCCATTTGGATTTTCTATAAATTACTCCTTCCTATCACTGGTGCACCCATAAACTCTTTTCTTTTTCTTATTTCTCCTTCTCGTTTCTTTGCAACCATGGAGCCCACTCCCCATCAAGTCAAGGAGGCTGCAAAGAAGAAGGCAGAGTTCCTTTGAGGGAAGAGCTCCACCAAGAAGGCAAAAACGGTGCCTCCTTCAAGAACTCCTGGTGAGGGCTCCTCCACTGGTGTGATACTTCACCCGAGGACTACTGAGGAGGCCTTCACAGAAGCCCACCTCCGATGCATAGCTGAGTTGAAGGCCTCAGAGGCCTTCAAGGGGGAGGTTCTCAATGCCTTCACGGCTGGATTTATGCAGGGCTTTGAGGACTACAAGATTCGCATCAAGAACCTAATGCTGTAACTGGACCTGCACTGCCTTCGTCTCAAAAATAGCGATAAGGTAGCTAGGGCATTTTCTTTGGATGAGGATTTGACCTTGTCTTGGATCTTGATCTTGATGCAGCCAAGGAATCGTGGTTTCGAAAGAGTCCCCATTTTTTTTTAGTGTTTCTACTTATTTCCTTCTGTTTGTAAATATTTGCAGTAATGAAAAAGTGGACCTTTATGCGTACCTTGTACTGGTCATTTCTTCTTGGCATTCTTGTTTATTGCCTTCGTAGTATGTTAATCGGTTAGTCCTCAAAAGGAACTCATTTCATCAAAATAATAACAGAAGATAAGGAAGATAGCAATATTTTTAAAGAAGGATATAATATTTAATAGGTAAATAATAACATCATCGATAATACATCTGTAAGTTATTAGAATTTCATGGTCGAGATAGAAGTGTCCCATCTAGTTGCTTGAGGTGATAAGTTTCTGATCGGATTACTTCATCCACCTGATAGGGACCTTTCCAGTTGAGACTTAGTTTCCCATGCTCTATGGGCTGAGAGACTTTGACTCACTGTAGGATCAGATCTCCAACTTTAAACTCTTTACCTCAGATATGAAAATTATAGTACCACACCACCTTCTGTCAATAGGCTACCATTCTCACTCTTGCCTTCTCATGGGTTTCCTCGAGTAGATCCAAACTTGCATGAAGCTGTTCTGCATTGCTTTAGTTATTGTAATTTTCAACCCAATGTGAGGAGAGTCCGATCTCTACGAAGATGATAGCTTCGGTTCCAAAGAAGAGGTTGAAAGGAGTCTCATCTTTCAGCCCCTGCAAAATAGTTCTGTTGGTAACTTCGACTTCTCTATTGGCTTAGGGCCACAGTAAAGTACTAGGAGATGCTGCGGTCTTGACAAAATTTAGCGAACCTCGAACCTATGAATTAGCAACCGTTGTCCATAACAATCACCAAGGGAGACTGAACATGCAAATAATAGCCTTCCAAATAAAGTCTGTTACTTTGGCTTTGATAATCTTGACAATGGGCTCAGCTTTCATCCACTTAGTAAAATAGTCAATGGCCACTAGCAAGAACTTTCTTTGGCCTGATGATGGTGGAAAAGGACCTAAAATGTCTATTCTCCATTGAGCAAATGGCCAAGGGGCGGCAATTGGAGTGAGCGGCACAGAAGGCAGGTGCTGAAATTGGCATTCACTGGCATCGATCACACCATTTGATGAAATCAGTTGCTTCATCTTGCATCTTGGGCCAGTAATATCCTTGTCAAAGTAGTTTGTATGCTAGGAACTTACCAACTAGGTGATTGCCGCACATTCCTTCGTGCACTTTTCAAAAAGCATATTCAGCTTTGGATGGATGAAGACACCTTAAAAGCGACAGAGAGAAGGATCACTTGTAAAGTCTTCCATTATAGAAGATATAACATGAGGCTTGAAATTTAATCTTTTTGGCTTCTTTTGAATCTACAAGCAGCACTCCATCCCTTAGAAAGCGAATAAAAGGGTCCATCCAGCAGGGTTCGTCATCGACTTGTAGAACTTGGGTTGGATCTTCTATGCTTGATCTTTCTAGAACCTCGAAGAATGATTGTTGTGGAACATCACCTAGTGCAAGGGTTGCCAACTTTGAAAGTAGATCAACCTTTAAATTTTCGACCAGAGGTACTTGTTGAATGTCGAATTCAGGGAGCTCTGATGTCAGATCCTTCACCTTTTATAGGTACTTCTTTATATTTTCTTTTCGGACTTCGAAATCTCCTCTTACTTGTCATGCTACTAGCTGTGAATCCATGCAAATTTTTAATTTTGACACTTTAAGTTCTTTGGAAATCCTTAGTCCCGCCAGAAGTGACTCATACTCCACTTCATTGTTTGTAGTGGAAAAGCTAAGCCTCAAAGCATACTCTGTAGTGAATCCTTTAGGTCCAAGCAATAGTAACCTGACTTCTAATTCAGCAACATTTGATGAACCATCTACATATATCATCCAGTTATTTCTTAATTTCGATGACTTCGGTTCTTCTACTACATCTTCCTAAATGATTTCGGGCATCTCCGGGTCATCTAGGACGGTGCATTCTATAATGAAGTCTGTCAAGATCTGAACTTTGATGAAAGATCGAGGTCAGAATTGAATTTTAAATTCAGCAAGCTCAATAGCCCACTTCACCAGCCACCCAAAAATGTCAGGATGATGCAAAACAGCTTTGAGTGGCTGGTCCATCAATACTGTGATTGGATGTGCATGAAAATACGATCGAAGTTTTCTGGCTACGACGATGAGTGCGAAGATCAGCTTCTCCAACTTTGTGTATCTGATCTTCGCATCATGCAAGACTCGACTGATGTAATAGATTAGCTTCTGGACATTATTCTCCTCGTGGACCAGCACAATGCTTATAGCTACTAGAGACACCACCAATTACAGATAAAGTTTCTCGCCGATGTTTGGCTTACTAAGGAGCAGTACTGAACTTAGATATTGCTTTAGTTTTTCAAAGGTGCACAGACACTCTTCGATCCATTAAAAATTATTAGATTCTGATGGTACAATGGAAGAGTTAGATATTTAAAATTTTCATTCAAAATATCCGATGCACCGAAAATCCTAATGTCCAAAAATCTTTGACTATATCAATTAAAGTACAAATAAATATAAATTTGGATCAAAAAAATATCTATAGTGCTAATCCAATTTCTATGAGGCATCCAAGTATCCATCCTTCAATAGTGATCCATACGAAAATTGAACCAAAGACAGTGCTCCTCTTTCACCTTGCTTTAAGAGTTCTAATCTCTAGAACTTAACTAGCCACCAATCGATCAGGTCTTCCTTCAAATCTGAGTTTGAACCTCTCAAAATCTAAGTCTAATCTCTAGAACTGGATCTGACCACTTTTTTTTGGACCTCTTAAACTCTTAGAGCTATTAGGATTAGGCTTGTCTTAAAAGAACAAGCCTTTGTCCTAGACCTTAGAGTTGTAAGAGAGGGAGTGGATAGGGGATGTAAGAATTAAATGATCAACCCATCTGTCATCTCTTATTTATAGCACCAGATAGGGCACCAATAGAGAAGGCACACCTCATCTAGAAAGCCATATCAAGTCCTCATATCACTTATCTAAGAGTCTTTAAACAGAAGGACTCTTCAGGATGTGATACGTCGATTTCAGTCCTCTCATGTGCACACGCCCAGAATGAGATACATTTGGCATCTTTTCTAACTTTAGATGTGCATAAAAAATTACCATGTAACACATAATTCAAATAAAAAGGTATCAGCAAGTGATGCCTCAATAGAATAAGTGTTTAAACCTGAGAAGGACTCTCCATCGAAAAGACGTGTGAGCATCTTCTCACTGTCGCACGCGCGCACACCCAGAAAAGGGCATCAAAAGCAACCTTCCAATATCCAATAATTTTTCAAATTTTTTATACATGATCAGCACTTAAATTTGATCTATATCAAGAAAATTATTAGATAAAAAGTAGCTAAAGACTCCTTAAACAAAAGAAGTTTTCGCATCCCTTCACACATTCAGAAAACCTATCATGCGCATGGCAATGTTCCAAGAATTTTTTCATGCATAATCTGATGGATTTTTTATACTTTAAATAATGTTCTAGGTGGTTCATGATCTGATCTCATTGTCATAAAAAATAGAGATCCAAAATAGAAGGACTCTTAGTCTTTCTGCACACCAAAACCAAAGAGCGCGTGCACTCTTCATATTTGCGCCAAGAGTCCTTCTCATCTTGGACTCTTTGGTTTTGGCATTAATCAATAGATATGGTGCCTCTTTTTAACTGCTTCCAGATGACTTGACCTGACCTAAATGTGCACCAAATTAGGATAAAAAATCAGCAAGGCATGAGACCAAATTGATCTCCAAAGGATCTAGGGTTTGCATACGTGCTAGCATACTTACCGGAACCCTGATTGAATCCAAAATTTTAATTAACTTTTTTTCAAAAGGATCCTTAGCCAATTTTTATATGTGTATGATCTATTAAATTCCACATCTAGCCAGCAGTAGATCTAGATGCAAGTTGACCTAATTTGATTAGACTTCAATCTAATCGATTTAGATCCCATCGAGCTAATCCGAGCTCAACAATCAGAATCCTTTCTAATTGATGATCGAATTAAACTCTTTAATTCGATCAGACCTACAAGTCAAGATTGATATCTAGTAATATATCATGATTATCTAGAAGATATAAAATTTGATAGAAATATCAAATATATCTTTCAGTGATAAGTAACCGTGCAATACAATCCTTCGATCATCCCTACACCCTGAATATGTTCATAAGTATGAAGTCATATCAAATTCAAACACATATTCATATCGATTCTCAATTAACCAATAATGACTCTGATGAAGAAGCATTAGAAACTCTTTCTAATCTCCTTCCTACTTTTGGTTAAATTTTTTTTTTCGAGTCATCTAGGAATGAGAATACATAGGATGCAATTTCCTCTTACTAAGAGTGATCAATTCTATATTGACCTACTCATAACTTTCATACACACTCCACCATATCCAGAATATCTCATACATATCTTAGTGCCATGCCTGGGTATAAACCAAAATATGACTTTATGTACATAAGGTTCCATGGTGATCTCAGGTTTAAGGATCACTTGCACAACTCCCACTTAGAGAACCATCTTTGATATGTAAGTAAGGCTTTCATAAGATGTTCTCTTTCATCAAGTCAATTCAGTGAATTTATTTTCTAAATGAGCACCCACATCTTTGTATTAGTATCCTATATACAAGTGGCTCGTAAGATCTGCCACCTTCTCCATCGAGCATACATAGGATATGCCAGTCTATCCAAAATATTGATCTCCAACTCAATATTTCTATGATCAAAAATATTTAAGATTAAGATTTTAAGATTTTAGGTCTCACTAGTATGACCCATTCATATCTCCTAAAATCATTGCTCTAATCTTTGAGATTCATCATAGTCTTAGACATAATAAGATGTAGCTAATATGATGAATCAATACTTCATTTTATTATCAAATAATAAATATCATTATATGAGTTGAAAAATTACAAAGAAAAGTTTTATCGCAATACACTTGTGATTGGCTTATAAGGCACTCTTCTTTCAATCTTTCACTTGTACTAAAGCCAATCACCTTTGTATCTTATACAATTAAGATGGCAATCAAATAGCTACTGTGGTATGACCTTAGTGAATGGGTTTGCTATATTTTTCTTTGTGTCTACTCATTCAAAGAGAACATCTTGTCTCTTTTTTTCGAATTAGGTGGAAACGTCTGAGGATGTGCTTGGATCTATAATGAGACCTAAGTTCCTTAGCTTGAATAATGACCCCAGTATTATCACAATAGAATGGTACTGGTCCTTCAATCTCAAGAACGACTCTTAAATTCATGATGAACTTTTTCATCCAGACAGCTTTCTTAACGACTTCACTAGCAGCGATGTATTCTACCTCAGTGGTTGAGTCAGCTACTGTCTGCTACTTGGAACTCTTTCAACTCACTGTCTCACCATTTAGGATAAATACGTATCTTAATATTAACTTACTATCATCCGGATCAGATTAAAAACTAGAATCTGTATATCCCTCTAGCTTTCTCAGTAGCTCTCTCACCTTTTCCAGTAAAAGGTGACTTGGTCATTTTACCAAGAAGACAGAACTCACAGGTTGGAAGTGATTCACAATCACTGACTTTGAGGATTCCCTCTTGAGTCAACCTGTTTATTCTGTTCTTATTTATATGACCTAGCCTCCAATGCCATAAGTAGATATTAGACACACTATCTAATCTAGGGTGCTTGCCAGTAGAATAGACTCTTATCAGGCTTGATCTTTTTGGTCTGACTCTGCACAGATGTCCCAGCCTGAACTTGCACCTTCTTGACTTTCTTCTTCTTGTTCTTCTTTCCTTTCTCAAAGGGTCGAGAACCAGAAGATGAACCTCCCACTGAGTTCACCGACTCCTTGAGGAGTTGGTGATCCTTCTCAAAGTTCTGAAGCAACCCCATTAACCCATGGTAGTTTACTTCAGACTTTGTCATTCTATAATGAGTGAGGAATGGGAGACAAGACTTGGGCAGCGAGTTCAGTATTGCATCTTTCCCAAGCTGCTCATGCAAGGGAAAGCCGAGCTTGCTCAATCGTTCCATCAGCTCGATCATGTACAATACATGATCAGTGATAGAGACTCCATCCCGTATTTTGGCGTTGAAGATGGCACAACTAGTCTTGTGCCTCTCTACGTCATCGGGTGTGCCAAAGGCATCCTCCAACACTTGAAGCATGTCCTTTGGCTGAGCCGTCTCGAATCTGCGACTGAACTCGTCGCTCATAGCAGCTAGCATGATACAGCGCACCGTGGTCCGGTCACTGAGCCACTTCTGGTGTCTCTGACTGTTCCACGTGCATTGACAGCTGGCTCCTCAGGTGCAGGATCCATTATCACATATAGGATCCGTTCATACTCCAGGACTATCTTCAACTTTCGGTACCAGCTACCGAAATTAGGTCCCACCAACTTATCATTGTCCAACAATGATCGGAGCGATAGGGAAGTGGCCATATTTGCACAAAGGAGAACCATAACCTAATTAGTAATTGATTCATTAAACCTAAAGATTTGGACTTTAATCAAAAGGTTTCTCCCACTATTTTGTTCAAATTGGTAGCCTCTACCTTCAATTCGAGGAATTACCCTAATTCCTTAGCGGGTACTAGAATCCACTTAGACTGCACACAAGCCCAACTTTGGTTGGCCAACCCATGTACATCTAAGGGTAGGTTCATAACCAATTGTTTCTCTAAACAATTTCTAGTAATTTTAATTTTGCCCCAGAAACCTAATCAGTAGGCTTTGGCCTCCACTGTAAGGATCCAGTTAGGTCCAACCATTAACATGATCATACTTGGTGTATCTAACCAACGAATGATTAAGCCCAACTTTGGTTGGCTCACCTAACCACCATTAGAGAGATACTTCCAAGTCGTCATATGATGAGTGATAATTCCATTAGTCAACAAGCACCAGGCCTTTGGGTCTGCAATGATTATTGAGTTCATGGACTCATTATCAAACACCTTAATGGGAGGCTATGACTCAGTTATCTCCATAACTTTATCATTTTAAGGACCTAATAATTTTAGAGGATTTAAATAATATAGAGGATGAAGTCAGATGAACCAGCTTATCATGATCCTCCCACTGGCTTCACCAAGTCAGCTTAAGGGAGACCCGGGCTGGTCTAGGAGCACCTAAATCAGTCACACTGATTTACCTAGCTGACATGGGTCAGCTCGAATAGTCAAGTGATCCGATCAAAACATAATTTCACCAAGAGGTCAGGTAAGTTCGATCAGTGGGAGGGTCTGCCAAAGCTTGCCTTAGACACCATCATGAATGGCCAGGTAAGCGGGCTCCCAATTAAAAACCACCGGTCTGGTTTACCTTAGACACCAACTGGTTTAATTAGTTTCGATTAGATCAACCTAACAGTTCGTGCTAGACCGCTTAGCCAAGAATCAAGTCCATTTGGTTCTCGTTAAAGACATGGATTTGACCAACTACAACTATTGTAATTGATCTAGAGAATCCTTGACCTAATCTAAGACAACAATTGATTAGATTTAGTTAATTCTCTAATTAAGTCCATCTTTAATCTAACCATAGGTCTAACCCAATTAATGGACCTAATTTCCACTAACCCATTAACCCAATGTGTTATGATTTGTGTCTTAGGTTCTTCAATTCACAATCCTAGAACCTAATCAAACAACTTCTTAATTCTTAATTAAGTTTTGGGCTGAGGGTTGGGTTTGGCTTTTCAAAAAATCATTTTCATATTTGTAAAACAATTTTACAATATGATTCTATTAACCATATTGCATGTTTGATTCCGAATCAAGATGCAAGTGAAATAAACATGAAACTACTTTAGATCTAATCTAAACAGGTTCATGTAATTGAAACAATTTCAACTTTAAATAATTTTTTTGCACAAAAATTATTAACAAAGAGATTTTATTTCAGATTTAAACATCTTTTAAATCTAATAAATCATAAATTTAATCTAGATCATATCTAACAAATTTATGATTAAAGATAGATCTACACAAACTAGGACAACTTTTGCACTGTAAGGGGTAAACCTTACAGCAGGACAACCTTGCAGTTTGTGATTGATCTAAAATTTTAATTTCAGATTTAATAATCAGATTATAAATTAGATCTAATCTAAAAAATAATCTAAGCATGTATAAATAATCATGTAATAAAGAACCTACGCTCTGATACCAATTGTAGGAACCAGATCTAGGGTTTCAGGGTTAGATCTTGAAACTTTTTCAAGATCATACAGCGGAAGACTAAAATAAATCAAAATTTATTTTTTAAGATCAAAAAATCCCTAGATCTAAGATCCTATTACATGATTATTACATAGCATTAAATCAAAAATTAAAATATATATAAATATAGTATGAACTACATGTTGATCATATCAACATGTTTCTATACTAGCTACATCTAATGTATGTATTAAATAATAAATCAGATCTATTACCTTGCAAGTTAGATGCTCTAACCTTGCTGATCCGGGCTTAAGGATGATGTTGCAAGCCGCACACGCGTCCGGCCTCTAGGAGTCGTCCATACGAGCCCACGAATCTCAATCAGAAGTCCTGCTTCAGGAAATCAGCACAGTATGCTAGTACTGCGCTGATCCTTCTTTGATGGTTGATCAGGTGCCTCCTTCTTCTTGATTTGGACTCTTCCAAAGATGGAAAGTAGAAGGAGAAGTTTCAGATCTGAGACGCTCTCAGGAAACTCAAGATGGAAGGAGGAAAGATATGAAAATAAAAACCCTAGAAGAAGACCCTCTTCTTCTTCACGTTTTTCTCTCTAAATGCCCAAACTTGCGTCTTTTATATCTCCACGACTCAAAGGTATTTCTCTCTGATTTTTGGATGGCAGAAAGGCTTCTCAAATATCTATCTCCCCTTAAAATTTCATGAAGAAACTCGTCTTATATAGAGAGATATGATAGAGTCCTTGTCTAGGTCAAACACCTAGTCAAGGCTTATCCAAACATGGCAAGTAAAGGGACGCCCAACTCTTGAGCACCTCCTTCATATTTTCGTGGATGGATCAACAGAAAAGGGTGCACAATGTAAACCCTAAAAGCCACAAAAATTTCAAAACAAATTTGGATAAATTCGGTGCAAAATTGAAAGAGTTTTGGATTTCTAAAACTCTATCTCATAGAATTCAAAATCCAAACTTATTCCTTTTAG
The DNA here is from genome assembly GCF_000442705.2 of Elaeis guineensis. Lineage (NCBI taxonomy): Eukaryota > Viridiplantae > Streptophyta > Magnoliopsida > Arecales > Arecaceae > Elaeis > Elaeis guineensis. Next base: position 132,561,237 of record NC_025997.2, on the reverse strand, counting down.
ATTTGATCCAAATCACCTTCCATGTAAGAAAGAAGAGAGGAGACCTTTTGTGAACGTGGGAGAGATCTGGGAGAGGACTTTTGTCGCACAAAATAAGTGGAGATTGGCGTTGAATAAGAGAGAGGGCATGGAGAAGGCTTATGTGGCGCAAGGTGGAATCCTAGTCCTACTAGGATTCTGTCTCATGACTTGTTTTAATTTGGTTTCCCAAACCAAATCAAATCAAAATTAGATCAACCCAATTAAAATAGGTCTTAACCTAATTAAGAACCTAATTTAATCAGATTAAATTAGATTTAAATCTGATTTAATTTTTTAATCAAATTAGAAATTAGATTGATCCAAGTCTTAGTTGAACTAGGACTAGTTTTTTCCTTGCACTTGGCTTATCCAATAAACCAATTGGACTTGATCCAATCAAGCCCAAACCAAATCTAATTAAATCATATTTAATTAGACTTAATCTCAGCCCATTGGCTTAATCAAATTAAGCCAATTAGTAATCAAATTGCTAATCGATCCTCCTGTAACACTTGTACTGGGTTAAATGTCAATCGTATTGATCATTTAACCCTAGAACGATTCTTAATCGTTGATCAACCATCTGATCGGATCATGAACTCTAATGTGTGTGACCTCATAGGTCCGAACCTAAGCCGGTAGCATAGGAACAAATTTCTATACCAATCGAAGTGACCATCTAGCAATGATACCCGACGACCGGATAGGTCGAATGTGTAGAACAACATCCTTAGAACCCATGCGGATATAGTTTTCATATAATTCATGCCCTTGACCAAAATGATCATAGGACACCCCAGAGCTCAACTGTCAACTCTGATCAGGTTGTCCACATTGTATTTCAAAATATCAAATCCATCTGATGGATTACCCTGGCCAAGGTTTTGCTAAATTGAAATACAGCGACTCATTCTTCTCCAACTCTTGGAGTGGTCAATCCCATCTCGATCACACTCTGACTTCGCAAGTACTTGACTGTGCCCAGAAGCCTTCCGTCCCTGAATTAGAAATTCAGTTAGTCCAGTACCAAAGCACAGTGAGTTGCTTGCAAGTCACTGAGGTGATCTCAAGTCTAAGGGACACTTATACCTATATCCCATCAGAGACATTCTCGACAGCAGAATGCTCTGGAGTTGGTCACGTTCAATGACGATGTACACTTACATCTCACCTGTATGCCATACCAGTGTCTCCACACTCTTTGGTTAAGAGGACAACCAACCCATATGGCCTACAGCGACCTATGCTCGATAGAAGCTGTCGTCCTTATTAACAGCCTATCATTTGGTCGTGAACAGTTTTAAGGACTAATCGATAAATCCTCTCTTTATCGAACCTAAATAGTCCTAAGGACTTCATCATAACAACGGAGTTCATTAGAAGATGAAAGCTTATGATGAAAATACCAAATATATTTTATTTATTAACAAATCAATTACAATACTTGGTTGCTCAACCGTCAACAGCTTGACGATTGGCTTTTTGAGACACATTTCCCAACAGAAACGACTAAGTTAAATCTTACCTAATGAGATGAAATCTAATGGAGACTGATGTATGCTTACAGTCGAAGTCAGAACTCGACATGCTCAGGTATTTCACCATTTGCTGTCTGTGTTAAAGGCCAGTCGTCATAGGGACAGGAGTAAATAATTGATGTCGAAGTCATACATGACTGATCCTAAAAATTTTGCTCAGGATGGTGGTTCGGACCCCAAGATCATCACTGGCTGAAGCTAAAATTGGATTACATCACTATGCTTAATAGTCTATATCCAGCCATTGGCTCATGTCTTCGGCCCCAGGAGAAAATATCTCCCTAATAGTGTGGTTGGAAAATATGACCATGAATCCTTTAAAATCCTAACCATGAGATTTTCCTATGGCACCTAAGTCACCAACTTCTCTGTAATATGTGGACAATTAGTGTCAATCACCAATCATCTTACAATATATGATTGGTTGGTGATGTATAATCTAATCAGAAAGAAAGAAAAAAAGAATTTTGAGCCCATTCGACTTGAATATCTCAATTAAATAATAAATAATTAAAACTTAGCCTTTTACTTTCATTAAGTTTTCATGATTCAAAAATTATGATGCATATCATGATTAGAAATAAAGTATATATTCTTTGCTCTCACTCCTTATATTCTTTTCTTCCGAAGCATGGTACATGCCTTCTATTTAAAATAACGAAATCCTCCTTGTTTTAATTAGCTTCCTTTATAGTTAGTAGAAGATGAAAACTTCTCCCTCTTTTACTAAACTCTAGCCAAATGAGATTAATCTCCTCTCTCAATTAAAAGATATATAATATAAATTATCAAAAACAGTAAAAATATTTTTTTAAAAAAATAAATTTGATAAAAGTTAAATATTGATTTTTACATTAATCTCATCTTTAGTTATATCATCAAATTCTTCCCAAATTAAAAGCTATGGCTTCTCAATGTTTTAGCACCTAATTAACCTTGAATGTAACAAATCTTGCTCCGAGATTTTGTGTAGACATATTCAAATTAATCTAATTGGTCTACAATGGGTCAAATGTTCATGGATCGTAGCTCTCTCTTTTGGAGAATTTAGTTTCTATTACATTAAGATTGGAGTTGAAAAATATCTACTTCCTTACCCATAGCTAATCTTTTTAGTTTTTTTTTCTTTGAATTCATCATTCATTATGAAGTATATACATCTATCACCATCAGCATGATAAACTTCGCTTGTCTCTAGATATTGGGGCCAATTTTGTGACATGAGATGCATATATCAAAGCTAGTCAGTCAGATCGAAAGCTTTATGAGTTGCATGATCTTCTTCTTTAATTGATTGAGATGAGATTTCATGTCATGGTCTACTAGGTAGAAGCCATATTCATCATTTATTTATATCACTCGCATGTTTGTTATGATATACTATGAGTCCATGGGGTGGGAATCCTAGGCTTGGTGTCAATTTAATCCAATTAAGAAGGAGAAAGAATTTTTTCTAACTTATTCGACTTGAATCTCTCAAATAAAACAATCAATAATAAAATCATTACAAAGTAAGATTATAAGCCCTCAATTCATGAACTTAAAGAAGCTAATTGAAAATTTTTAAATAAGAGAGAAAGTGAAACCAAGAAAAGTTGAGAAAATCAGTTGATAATTTCTTTGTTATTTTAATATACTTTTTTGCGTATATTATTGGATAAGCAAATAAAAAAAAAAGAAAAATTATGGGTTAAATCCTTTCAATGGCATCACCTCTTGCCACTCAAGCAAGTGATTCAGGGTTTGACTCCAATGTGAGTAGCCCTCAGAGAGTGGATTGGATATAAGGTAGAAGGTAAGGATTACCTCTCATAATCTCAAAAAAAAAAAATGGTGGGGTCCCGGGGAGCGGGGGAATTATATAGTCTATACCGTTGTTTCGTTAATCACCTCAGCTGTCTTCCTCCATCTAAATTATCATATTTTCAGCTTAAAAGTTTTGAATGCTACGTTGCCATAAGCTCCGCTTAGGAACGGGTCAGACTGATGGCAAGCAACAGCTACACATGTTCATTTTTAATTGCACAAGCAGCACCAAATCCAAAATCCCTAATAATTGCATCAAAATCTAACTCAAGGAAGCCTGGTATCGACTTGCATGGAAAAAAGGCATGTGTGGATTTACTAATTTTTTAACATTCACAAAAAAAAAAAAAAAAATAAATAAATAAATAAATAAATAAATAAATAAATATATATATATATATATATATATATATATATATATACACACACACACATACATACATATATGTGTATACACATACGTACATATATATGTATACACACATACGTATATATGTATATATACATACATGCATATATATATATATACATGCATATATATATATATATATATATATATATATATATATATATATATATATATATATATATATATATATATATATATATATATATATATATATATATATATATATATATATATATATATATATATATATATATATAGAGGTAATACACAGAAAAAATATATATTAATATCAGGGGACATCTATATAATTTGGAGCTTTGCAAGATTTCAGCTCATCATTGACAGTCCAGGCTAGAGCTTCCAAAGTTCAGATCAAATATCTCTTGTCATTTAAATTATCAAATATCTTGTGTAATTCGAAAATTTGTTATTTTTGATTTGCCCTCTCATCCATCATCCAGGCGATCAATGCTTCCAATAACGAAAGAGACGCCGTCCGCTAAGAAAAATTGCAGCGTTCTACCAAAAAAAAAAAAAAAAAGAGAGAGAGAGAGAGAAAAAACAAAATTGCAGCGATGCCACTGATCCAGGCCCAAGGGCGGCCCATTCCAAGTCATGGATCGATCTCCCACGTATCACCGCTAATCGCAGCCTCCCGGTAAAACATTCGGCGAGGTGGCAAATTGTTCGCCATTGTCATTCGAAATTCGAACCCGGTGGGTCTCAACTCTAAAGCAAAACCCCAAAAGCAGAACCCTCCATCACCGGAGGAAGAGCGGGCGGGCGAGAGGAGCAGTGGAAAGAGTGCGGTAATCGGCGATGGCATCGGACTTCTCCTTCGGTTCCTCGACCGTCTCATCGGGCTTCTCCTTGAGTCCCTCGACGATGTCGTCGTCCTCCTTCTCCTCCTCCTCCCATACCCAGGGCTTTTCCTTCTCCCAAGCTCCATCAGCCTCTTCGGCCCCTTTCTCCTCCTCCTCTTCATCCTTTTTCTCTTCTTCCCCCCTTTTCTCCTCCGCCTCCGCCTCCGCCTCCTCTCAGCAATCGTCTTCGCCTTCCTTCGCCTTCGGATCCACTCCCTCCCAACCCGCCGCCTCATCCGCCGGAACCGGCTTCTCTTTTGGAACCTCCTCCTCGTCGCCCTCCGCCTCTTCCTCCCTCTTCAGCTCGTCATTTCTCAGCTCCTCAGCGGCCTCATCGACTGCGCCCGCTTCCGGTCTTTTTCCCGGATCCGCCGCCGCCTCCACTCCCAAACCCTTCTCCTTCTCCTTTGCCTCTGCCTCCTCCTCTTCGTCATCGGCCACGCCTTCCTCCACTCCGAGCCCTCTCTTTGGGTCAGTCTCGTCGCCTTCCCCCTTCGGATTCGGATCCTCCACCTCCTCCGCTCCAAGCCCTAGTTTCGGCGCTGCTTCGTCTCCGTCCCTCTTCGGGTTCGGATCCTCCTCTGCCGGCTCCTCTTCCACCTCCTCTTCTTCGGCCGCGGCCCCATCGGTCTCCGCTTCGCCGCTGTTCGGTGCTCCCGCCTCCTCTGCTCCGGCCTCGACAACAACCGCTCCATCCTTTTTCTTCGCTCCCTCTTCCTCATCGGCGACAGCAACGGCCCCGTCCTTCCCTTCGTTGTTCCCGTCATCTTCCTCCGCCTCCGCCGTCTGTTCTTCATCTTCCTCTTCTTCGAACCCTTCGTTCTCCTTCGGAAGCGGCTTCTCTTTCTCCAAGGGCTCTGCACCAGCAAGCACCACCTCTTCATCAGCACCCGCACCAGCCACGACCTCTGCCTCGTCATCGACACCATCTGCCTCATCCGCTTCCCAGCCTTCCTTTGGCTTCGGCCATACAATTTCTTCTGCTGCGACTGCTTCAGCTGCATCTACTCCAGCAGCTTTCTCCAGCGCCGGAGGTGCCAAATCCTTACCCTTATCCTTCAGTTCTTCTTCCGTGTCCTCCGTATTCTCAGTAGCTGCAACGGCTGCGGCCACAAGTGCCACAGTCTCTACAGCAGCAACCATGACTCCTCCTGCTTCTGTTCCCTCGCTGTTCACTTCACCAGCGTCCACTTCCGCCGCGGCTACACCCTCTGTCCCTGCTTTTGGATTCACATCGACTTCTGCAGCGGCCGCCACGGCCGCAGTTGTGACGTCAGCTGCCAGTACTCCAGCGACCAGCTCTTTTCCTGCTTTTGCTCCACCTACTGCCTCCTCATCAGCATCGACAACGAAATCATCTCCATTGCAATCCACAGCTGCTGCTCCAGCATTTGGTGAGTTGCTCCATGGTTCACCTTTTTCCTTAAAGATCACAGCGTACCCTTTTGATGCATCTGAAGAATTCTGCCCGGGTTTCTTAAAATTTGCTGCTTATATTACTGCATGTGGTGTGACTTAGCTTCAGGCTCTCCTCAAACTTCTGCATTATTAGTTATTGTTATCTGCTACATTTATCTAACTGTTATTAGTTGTCGTGCTTTCTTCATAGCTCTTGACAAAGGAATGAAAGTAAAAAAGTTTAGTTGACGAACATGATGCAGCTGATGGCGGTCTTTTCCATTTATTCATTGCTCGCATGCATCTCATATGTATTGTTTGATACTTCTTGTTGATTCCTGTCACTTTGTGAGACTTCTTGACTTAGTCTTTTGCCATCCAGTTCACTCCATGATGTTTCGCATACTCTCTAGTTGTCAGTAGGTTTCCATTTACTTCATTTTTTTCGGGGTGCAATGACTCAGGCCATTTCTATTTCTTTCTTTGAGGTAATTTAGGTCATACCTATGCCGAATCGGTTTTTGAGTGATGTTATTTAGTCTCTGTTGTCAGTTCTTGCCAATGGCACCCATTTTGATTTGTTTTGACATGATAATTGCTCAATATACTGTTCATGTTGGCCGGAGATGGACATGCAAAGATGCTTACTAAGATGTAGATGCTTATATTTTAATCTTTTTTTGTTTTTTGGTCAGGTGTTTCCACTACAGCATCAGCAAGTGCATCGAGTTCCAGTTCCACCACAACTCAAGCATCATCTTCAAGCATTCAAGCTAGTAGTGGGGGGTTTGTGCATAAATATATATATATATATATATATATATATATATATATATATATATATATATATATATATATATATATATATATATATAGATATATATATATAGATATATATATATATATATAGATATATATTGATTGCTCTATATATTAGTTTGCATTGAAAATTTAGCAGCTGGTTTACTTAAGGTAATTTAACTTCTGACAATTCCCATTGTTTTGCTTCAATATTTGGACTGTAGGCCCGTTAGCTCTACGACAAGCTCATTGACACCCCAAGTGCCCAAGTTACCATCAGAGATTCCTGGCAAAACTGCTGGAGAGGTACTGAACGTTTAAGAGCTATGACTCTTCTAGCAATAGGCTAAATAGAAACTTGCTTTGCTGTAAATTTCCTAGAAGCAGAAAAAGTATTGTCATGTGTTCTCCCTTACCTTTTTTACCTTGCTCGGCTTGATGGCATATTGTTGTTATTTCAGAAAACAAGTTTGCATAATATTAGGAATAATTGCTTTTTTTTATCTTGTCTCAAAGCTTTTGGTGTAAACTAACTTTGGCAAATTTTTTTATTTTGCTAGCCTGAGTTATTTATTGTGGGGGTTGCAGATTATCAAAGACTGGAATTCTGAGTTACAAGAGCGGACAGCCAAATTTCAAAAGCAGGCAACTGCAATAGCTGAATGGGACAGAAGGATTCTGCAAAACCGAAATGTTCTTATTAGGCTTGAGGTAGGTCTCTCACTTTGTAGACTACAAACACATGTGGTTTGGCTGTTTTTATTTTGTTGTTTGACCCAATTCTAGAATTAGTTACCCCTTTGATTTGGTTGGAGCATCACTTTTTTTCAAATATAACCTGTTTCAGTTCTGCTTTCTCCAAACATGTAGGCTTCATTGTTTCTCTGATGTTGGAACAGTTTCTTGTCAAGCATTATGATCAATTATGCTATTTGAGAGAGAAGCTGGAAAATTTGTCCAGATTGAGTGGTTGCAAAGTGGATAATTGAGAGGGTAGTGCCTGATCCCCAAAAGGTGGGAGGAAAGTAGTGGTAGATCTTTACTGTGTATTAGAACCATCCAAAAAGATGTGTTTGTGGTTTACACAGCTGGTTGAAAGGATTGCTGACTAAAGAAGGTTAATGCTGATAGGGCTGTCAATAGGTAGGCTGATCGTGAGCAATTCAAGATTTAAGCTACATTTGTCTTGTTGTAACTTGGCTCGATTTGAGCTCAAGATATGAACAAATAAACAGTAGATATGCATTATATGTTATTTTAGCTATTATATTAAAATTTAGTTAATTTACTTACTAACATACTTTACATAAGAAAGGAATGTATTTCAACTAGAAGATTAAGATGTAAGTTCAGAAGCTAGCTTAAGTAATATATATAAAAGCCTTGTTTGGCCTCTAGATCTCACCAAAATGTTGAAATTAGTTATTTGTGACAGCTTGAGTTTGGATCAAAATTAAAAAGAGCAATATAATGTTCAGCTTGATTACAAAATGAATCAAGCTTGAGCTTGTTTGCAGCCCAAAATGTTGATCTTGGCAACTTTTATTGTGTAAAATTATGTCCGTCTTTAGCATTCACGTGGCAAGTTAGATAATCATGATGGCAATCGATGATAGCAAATGTGGGGCAATGTAGAATGGTGCTGGCAGATTGTTTGAGGAGCAAGACTTTTCTTCCTCTTTCGTTGCAGACATGGGGAACTTTTTTGGATTAGGGCCACCAAAGTGTCAGGCTGAGATAGTTTCCTTTCTTGTGGCTTTGGGAGTCTAAGCTTCTTTTGAGCGATTCTCAAATTTGTGTTAGTAGCAAACCAATGAATGGTAATGGATCAAATGGAGTTGTCTAACTCTAAATTTTGTAACTGCAAGTATTCAGATTAGAGGAAGTTTTACATTAGCAATGTGTGTGGAAAGGTCTTTTCTGGGGAAAAGCTTAGAGCAGCTTGGTTGAAAGAGAGCAACACAGCTTACTTTTATAAATTCATAAGTGACTAAAAGTTGTCATTTGCAGGATTAACTTGCTTTTTTCAGAGTACTGGATTCATGTCTAATGTGAAGGGATGCATGCAAATGGTATGGAATACACTAGGCCTTTTTTGCAGGTAGGATGATGTAGACTGAGGCTGGAAGGGTTGGAACTTTTAGGATGAGGAAAACCTATCATACGCTCTTGGAAGATATGTGCTATGTTACTGGAGAGAAAATGCCATGGTGAGAGTAAAACTAGGACTGGTGACTGGAGGTCTCACATCAGGATTCATACTGCAACCTTTGAATCATATGCATCAAAGGAATTTTGTGGGAGAATGGAATTGTGTGGAAAATCTTGAATTTGAGGGCTAAGGAGTGGGGAGAAATCTTTTGACTTGATGGTCTTTTGATCTTGTTGATTGGAAATGCAGATGTTTTGAAACCAACAAAATGAAAGTGCTCAGGGTCAGGGGCAATATTCCACCAACATTACATTTAAATTCTGAAGCTTGACTTTCATTACCTGTTTGCCACTGATTCTGCAGATCATGTAATGCAGTTCAGATCTCATAACAGCTTGAATACATGAAAAAGATATCTACTGGACTGCTGGCTGTTGTGGGGCACAATACCATGCTAATGCAATTACGTTCTAGATAAGTTTGCTAAAAACCGGTTGCCTTACCTTGTAATATGTGATTATATTGATGTCTTGGTCGAGGAAAACAGACCCAGCTGTGATTTTTGAGATGGACCCTGACTTGTGTGAAGGGAGTTTTGCCATTTTGTGACCTTGATTTACTACTTCAATTTATCACAGAAGTTATTAATCAGAGGCATGCCTTTTGTCTTGTGAATTTTTGTAACAAGCATGTCCGTATAAATGTTTGTGTATTTTTTAATGCTTGTCGCATTAGTTCTTGTGGGTTTAATCATCGACTTGCTTTCTTCTAACTGTTTTGCAAATTTTAGATGCTGTCTTTTATCTAGACTGCGTAGGTTAAGGGATGATATTGGTTTGATGGATGATTCTTGTGAAAGCAACAAACAGTGAGATGATTCTGAGCTTTTTTTTTTTTTTTTTTTGAAATTTGCATGCCTTTAATTTAATTCCATGGAGGGAAAGCACATATTTATAATGATTTTTCTATAATAATTACTACTTATTTGAAACTCTAGGTTTGCATTATTTCATCTTAATAGCATAAAATTATCAATTTTGTGCTTTTAATCCATTTCCAGGCTGAGGTGGCAAAGGTTGTAGAGACACAAACTAGCTTGGAGCGGCAGTTGGAGTTGATTGAAACTCACCAGCAAGAGGTTGGCTTGAAAACAATTACTTAATTTATTCCTGTAAATTACAGAATTTGTCACCACAATTTTCTCCTATCTTTAGTTGTATCCTACTACAGTTCATTGTTCTTCACATCGTGTTATGTTTCATGATCTTTTGGATGGATGTTCAAGAAATGCTGACCTGTATGATGGTCATGCACATATCTGGGAATATATTCATTTTGTTCTATGTTTGGTTGGTTAGAGAATTGGATCTATTTTCTACTCTTTCCATGTATCAGTTTCATTTTTCAAAAAATTGCTATTACTAAAGCTTCATGACTACTGGCTTACAACACTAGCACACCTTTTCCATAATACTGCTTTGTATCATTTAAACTAGTTCATTCATAGCATAGCAAATCCTAGTGGAGAAACACGAATGACTGAGCAATCCATTTGCCAATTTCATTTATGTTTTACATCTTTCTAAAAGAACAGTTTATGATATACTATGTACTTCTGAATTAAATTGATAGAGTGGGTGGCCCGTGATTTAAAAACTTAACCTATGTGTATGAGCTTGGACTTTCGACTGGTAGATCATTACTTATTTAGTTTATGGAAGATCATAATCTTCTAAAAATATTCTCATTTTTTATTTTTAAAATAATTAGGTTTGTCCAGCTGGTAGATCACTCATTTAGATTTTCTCTTGTTATCTTTCTAACTTGTTGATTAGGGGTCATTTTCTTTATTTGTCTTTGTTTAACTTTTAAATAAGTTTTCTAGATTGGCCTGTCTTTATGCTTCAGTAAATGTATTCTTTAATCTTTTTTCCCTCCTTACCAAGGTTGACAAGGCTTTGCAAAGCATGGAAGAAGAAGCTGAGCGTATATACAAGGATGAGCACGGGCTGCTTCTTGAAGACAATGCTGCTTTTGCAAGGGATTCGATGTTGGTACCAACTCTAGATTCTTTTGATTCAATGCTATCAGTTTCATAGCATACTTTTTGTTTTGTTCCATAACGACTCAGATGATCGATGGGAACATCATAGAAGCTTAATTACGTTAAGGTATCCATCATTTGTTCCTACAAATTGGAGTCCTTTAATTGTTTCGAGCTCGTGGAGCTAGAACATTGAAGTCCTAATATATAGTGATATGGTTGTAAGTGAGATATGGTATAGAAGTTTGACTTAAGTTGCTGGCATGCTAATACTTTATACCACACAATTTTTAATTGCCTGGTGTTTTTTATGGTTTCTAATGTTAAAATTAATTACATCGAATTGTTGTCAAAGGAAGAGTCTGCAGAGTGCCACTCAAAGAAAGATGCTTATTATATCTGCAGACCTTTCCTTTCCAAAGTTGTGTCTAGATGTAACAAGATGTTTTATGAAATTATATTTAGAATTTATAACATGTGGATGTTGAGTCCTTGCAAAACTTTATAGATGAAGCAAGTTTGCTTGATAACCGGCCCTGTTCATATGGTTGGTTGTTGTAATTGTACCATATCTGAATTGACATAGGCCCTAAAATTGAGTTGAGGGATCCATGATAGCTGATATCAGGATCTGCAATGTATTGAGGAAGGACCTGACAGACTTAAGGACCTAACAATTGCTTGTATAAACTCATGTCTTACTTGCGTGATTGTCAAAGATACTGAAACCATAATTGTTGGGATAGACTTGTCTCATGTAATCAAGCTTCTCCAACAAACTCATCTCTTACAAATTTTACTTGGCTTCTTCAAAATAGGGAGATTCATGGAAGTGTTTCATGAAATAATACGAAGCTCTTGACTAACTGTGTAACTTGGTTAAAATTGTGGGAAGTATAGTTTTGAGAAACCTTTGGTGAGCATCTTCCCATGTGTTTCACGCGTCTTTGGACAGTTTCTTTTTTCCTTCATTAGATTCATTGAACCACTTGTTAGGTTTCATATATCTCTTTTCTCATGCTGATCAAAGGAGCAAAGATGTATGTAATGATATTTTATGCTTCATTGGAGATAGGTTGATGTGAGGGTGAGCCTTGGCGCAATAGTAAGGTTGCTCCATTGTGACTTGAAGATTATGGGTTTGAAACACAGAAAAAGTCTCTCCTCATACAAGAATGAGGTTGTGTACATCTGCCCCTCTTGGACCCTACAATAGTTGGAGTCTTGTGCATTGGGCCGGCCATTTTTATTGGAGATAGATTGATCTGTAATCATGCAATGCAAAGGGAAGATGCATGATAAAAATTGCAAAAAACATAAGGTGTATGGTCAAAATGTCACCAGAATCTGCAGCTAATCAATTTGCTACTACAATCTGGATCCATATATAGGTGGACTACCTATTACTGATGGTTATATGGATACTTTTCCCTTTGCATCATTTGATGTGAGAGCTTGTACAATTTAAGGCAGAAAAGTGTTAAACTTTTCTTTCTTTTTCTTTTAATTTTGAATTAGTTGGATAATAGAAAGTTTGGAAGCCTGTAGGTGTTATGGACTGCATGAAATCCTCAAAATTAGGACTTCATTTAGGAACCGGATAAATTTTAAGATGTTGGAATGTTAGCCTCATAAGTCTTATTTTACTTAAGATTGCTTTTGAAATTTCTAATTAGTGTGTGTTTGGTACTTGTGTATAGAAGTGTTTATCAAAAAGTATTAGCAGACTTGCAGTTCCACTTTCAAAAAATAACTTGCCTCCCCTCCCCCTCTGTGTGTGTGTGTTTTTCTTCTTATTTTCTGCAGTTTTTAGACTTAGTAGTCCTGTTCTTCCTTATCTATCCAAACCTACAAGCCATTTCTTCACATATTATCCCATTATGATGGGCCATAAGTTCGAGGACACAATATTACTGCTGTACATAGTTGAGAATTGATATTTAATGGTGTGGAGTGAGTTTTACTTCCACAATTATTTTCCTTTTTGACAAGTATCTTGGAAAATACCAAAGTTTTCTGAAGGTGTTTGATAATGATGCAATGCCTTCTCTTTTTCTATGATAATGATGCAATCTCTTGATGTGATTTTGAGAGACCGAAGATCCTTCTAGAATCAATTTTATTGCAGGGGAAGCAATCTCAAAAAAAAAAATCTGTAGTCGCTGTTCTAGAAAGAAAGTGTCAGAATTTACTAAAACCTGGGTGTTGATGGGCTAGCAGTCACCCAGACTTCAGACGAAATAAATTCATAGTTATAATTGTGACTTATGGCTGGAATGGACCCCATACATTTGGTTGGAAGTTCAAGTCGTATATAGTGGACCTGTTATTTTACATTAACCATTCTTGTGTCAAATTGGACTCATTCAGGTTTAATTGTGTCGTACCCAGTTTTATTTGATTGATGCCTGATGTTGTTGAAACTAGGATAGTTCTGGACGCTTGCTTAACCAAGTAATAAAGATAACTGCCATCTTTTGGGTCTACATGATTGGATCCACGTACACTCAACCAGCTGGCACCTTTATTAGATCCTTGCCATTTATACTCATTGCACGCATGAATTGGATATTTCTTACAAACATTGACTGTTCTTGGCAGAATTACTATATGGAAAATGTCTGACTTTAGACATATTTGGACTTTTATGTTTAAGCCAATATTTGGGTGCAATTATTGATGCATTTTGAGGACTTTTTTTGGATCCTTATGCAGCTTGGTCCTGGAACAAGGCAGGGGCTTGAAATAGGCCTCGTGCATGGCCAACAACAGTTAGGAAATACGCATGGTGATGGAATAGTTATGCTAGTCAAACTTGCTTATGCCAAGCATCATTATTCCTCACATAAATCCGTTGTCATCTCTCTCTCTATATGTGTATGTGTGTGTGTGTGTGTGTTGTGTGTGGACAGATACACCCTCAGCCAAAAGTTATTCCAAATATTGTAAGCAAAAAGAGGAAAAGAAGCAAAGAACAAGGAATAACTTGTGCCATAACTATGCCAATAGGCATATCTATGGTGATTACTTTTTTTTAATTCCTGAACCACATGCAACCTTAATGGGCTGTATCTTCATTAGTACTTTTAGATCCCTAATGTTTATATCAGATGTCATACATTGCTTATGTTAGCATCGCTTTAATTATTATCCCTGCTGAATGTCAGGTATGAAAGGGCTGAATTTATAGAGAGGGAAATGCAACAGATGGCTGAACAAATAAAATCAATTATTCAAACAGTAAATGCTAGTCAGGTACATCTCTGCAAGATTTCAATGTGGTCATAACCATTTTTAGCTAGCAAAACTCACTTTGCATCTCTTGTTTAGGGAGGTGACTTTGATGTGGTTGATGGTATGACTCCTATTGATGTTGCTGTTCGGGTATTAAACAATCAACTAAGTTCACTAATGTGGATCGATGAAAGGGTCAGTATGGCAGAAATTTCTCTCAGAGTAATTAGCTTTATTCTACAGATTTTTTTTATTTGCAATTGCCCTATTTCTCTGTAGGCAGTATCTTTTTTATTGCTGAAGTTGTTTGTATAGGTCTATCTCGTTGTCTCTCTTATGAAATTGTAATCCAGCAAGATTATGAAAATCTTGTCACTTATTGCATCACTTTTCATTCTTTTAACAAAACTTCAGTATCATATGCTAGTCTCAAGAATCAAGGAATTGGTAGTATGGTTTTCCAGCCTTGCATCAGATTGTTGATAAAATCCTTCAACTTGTCTGATGACAGTGGTTGAATGAAAAACATTGTTGTATGCTTTTTTATATGCAAGAATACTGTGCATACACTTAACTTTTTGTTGAACCTGCAGAGCCTTGACTCATCTGCTGATGAGCAAGCAGAATTATGCATTGGTTATGGTTCATAGTGCACAGATTAGAATCCTGATGGATTGGCCAGTCAAGACCTCCATATCATAAAATGCCTTCAAATGTGCCTGCCAATTTGGTTCTATGCGACTCCAAAACCTTGTTTAGCGGATGTATCTTGCTTTTCTTTTGATATAAACCTTGAGAATATAAATGAGCTTCTTAAAATGAATATGGGTCTTAACTTTTATACTTCTACATAACTGACTCTCGGTACAACATAGAGCAGTGTGGCCACAAAAGGATTAGGGCCTCAACATCTTGAGGCCCTTTTTTATTTTAGGAAGAAGATTGTAACTTATTATTTCTGTATATTTTATAGTCAAAATGTGTGTTATTATTTCGAATTCCAACATGGTATCCTTAATCTTGACGGTTCCCTTTCTTTTCCCCCCTTCAGGCTAATGAATTCTCTAGCCGGATTCAGAAACTGGCAAGTCGTGGTGCTGTTGTGGAACGTGATTTGACAGGTCCAAGGTTCTGGTTGAATTGACTGCAGGATCTTGGGGATCAAAAGAAATTATCATGAACCGCATGAGCTAAGGAAGAGAAATCAGAGAAATGCTAAGTCCCAGCTTAAAAACGTGGGATATTCCTTCTCTTTCATTCTGAGTATTAATCAGTATCTGGTAGATTTTGACCTGATGCAGTGTAGTTGCAAATGATCTGCCAGGCATGGACATTTGAAAACATGAAACAGAACGTTGTCAAATCTTACAATTTTCATATGGAATTTTTTGGTATATGACGGTACTTGGATGTGGAAGATGTATGCTTTCATAAAATGGTATATGCTATTTCTGGAATTCCTTAGTAACTTTTGCTCCAGAAGGTATGTGAAGATATTAGAACTATCAGATTCTAAGCATTCATGAGATCTCGACAATGTCTGAGACATGAATCTCAAGTAATCAACTAGTGCTTTAAGCTATTATTTACTCGAGAATTTGGATCGATTAACCATGAATTATAGCTGATCATGTTACTGTTGTCCTTTGAAAATGATATTCCGTTTGAGTTGTATTGTATCGATGATCAAATTTGTATCATCACTTTTATGTTATATATGCAGGTGAATGTAGTTTCGCATAAATGATTGTCTGCTTTAAGCGGAAGTGTGCGTAAATGGGAAAATGAAGTAAAATTCCTCAAATACATCAATTTGGGAGCCAAACGCGTGGACATGGATTACTTCGCCATTATCTCACCGGTTCTGTGAAAGTGGGATAGCATAGCTAAATATTTCTACAAAATTCCACGCATGAAAACGAAGGTCTGGTGGCACATCTCTGATGCTACATGATACGGATGGTCCCAGCACACCAAGGGACATTTTGTTTATTTTGGTTGATTGGCTTTTCCAGTGTTTCACCCACGAGAACATTGAATGCACTGGATAATGGTAGCCTGGGTGTGAGACAGACAACTCTGCGCTCCCGTTCTAACCTTGGAAGTATAAACCTCTCGTGTAACCGGCCTTACATATTTGACAGAGCTGTTACTAAATGAACAAAACCGGCCACATATTTTGTATGTCATTTATCCGTCGACAAGATCTTCGATCCCATATCTAGAAGTACTGGCAACGAACAGCTAGACGACATGGAGCCTGCCAGTTCACGTGCCGTATATAATAAATATTAACCAGGACCAAAATATTAAATAAAGCCGTTCAAACAAGAGGCTGATCCAATCATAAGCAAGTCGGTACATGCGATCATGGAGGAACACAGCGCATCAAATAAAAAGGGACCATCTCTGATACAAATAAGCAAAGCAAGCAAGCGGTCAAAGCGACAACAACCCAATCCGGCAACGTGCAGGCCATGTGAAGAGTGAAGTTGAGAGACACTAGAGAATCGACGCACGAGGGGGCTTTTCTGTTCCATGGTAATTCGTATTTATAGTATTCCAGCCCTTCTTTTTATCTCGGAAGAAAAAGGCCCACGACAGTGCCATTGAGCCCCCACCACGCCGACCGCCGATCCTTGCGTATTTTCAAAGATATAGGAAACATGCCAGTGATAATGACAGGCACGCCCACCGCTTTGTCCTCCTAAAATTCATTTTCATCCTTTCATTTATTTCATGCAACGGTAGTTAAAAAAAGTCTTCACCCCTCAGACATTATATATGTATATAAAATAGAGAAATGTCAGAAAGCTAGGTCCAAAATAATACCAACAGACCTAAGCTTTGACGGCAGTGGGAATCATTATGGTACCATCAAACTTAAATTTATATTATCAAATTAGAAGAAGAAAAAGAGAGAGAGAGAGGAAAAAAAAAGCAAGCCATATGAAGAAGAACCAAAGAAAAGAAATCCAAAGGAAAGCAGACATCTCGAATGCCAGTAGCAGGAAAGCCCACACTTTGGTTGCTTCCCCTTTTGTATATTACAGGGGACAAAAACCCAAAAGAGCAATCGGAGGACTTTTGGTATAATTGAGTTGGGTGGGGAGTTTATATGGTTTTTTATTTGAATCCATGGCCGCTCAGTGCTGCTGTGGTGGGGGCGCCGCGACGGGGGGCTTGGGGCACTGGTAGCACTTGGCGAAGAGCCCAAAGGTGTCCACCTGTCTGACGAAATTGACCATGCTGGCCCACCCGCCGAGCCCGAACCCCACCACCAGCACCCACACCACCACGAACGCGTTCAACACGTACATGGCGGTCCAGCTAGGCATGAAGAAGGGTGGCTTCTCCGCCGCGTTCTGCAATCAAAAGCCATCATTGCCGTCACTAATTTTGGTTAGCAATCAACAATCAGTCACCGTGCAGAAAAATAGAAAGCAATATGTAAGTATAGGCTGGGAGAAGAAAGAAAGAAACAAGGAGGAAAGGAACGTCTCACCGTTCCACTAATTGTCGTCCTTTCCCCATCTATCCCATTCAAAAAGGGTTGAATGGGTTTCGTTCTCTCTCCTGCTGGTTCATGAATTCAATTCTCATCTCAAATAGGATTTACTTTAATGTTCTTTGAACCACTAAATCACGCAACTGCGGACCCAAGCATGGGGCCTATCAAGAAATCCGGCACGACGAAACTACCCACCAGGGCTAGCTTTTCCCTTGGCATACTCGAGGTGCTGGTGGGGGTGGGTGGGTGATCTGGCAAATCTTTGCTCGGAGGATTCCAGGAAAGAAAATCGAAACTCCAGTGTGAAAGGCGGTCAAATGGTCAAGAAAACCAATTCTAAAATGGATTAGCCACCTACCCCCCTCGCATTTGGAAGAAAAACGGGTACGGTAATCAATCAAATCAATTGATACAGCCGATAGGCAGAACTGTAAAATTATCACTCAGATTCGGTGGGGATAGAAAACTGCCACAAATCTAGAAAGTTATTTGAATCGATTAGCGTGAATTAATCATGTTCCATTAGCATTCCTAGAGTCCGAACAGTAGAACGCATACAATATGATTGGTATATATAGTCAAGCATATGGATCGATCGTCATCTATAATTGTAATATGCTGGAGTGAACTGAGAGACATCATGTCAAACGATCAGAACAGGTAATACCGTGTCGCGTGTCATTCTCACTAGAGCGGGCATAAGGGGTGATTAATTTAATCAGTATGTTCTCTACCATAGCAAAATGACCAGCTAGCAGTTAGTTAATGTGGTAGTTGGAAGGATACATCAGACCAAATGCGAAGGCGCCAGCCAAAGGGACGCGAAACATTTAGCAGTACAGGAAACTAGCAGGCAGTGAAGTAACCCAATCTGAAGGACAAATGTAAATGTACGTATGTATGCACATAGATAGAAAGATATATAGATAATGTATACCTGTCTGGCAGAGGCCTTGCGGTAGGTGAGCATGTGGGCGAGGGAAGGGATGATATAGACGGTGAAGCTAACGAGGAGGGCCCCGACGGTAGAGTTGATGGGCCCGAAGAAGGGGAAGATGATGGCGAGGAACCAGATGGGGATAACCACGGGGAGACGGGCCAGCGCGCGCAGGAAGATGCTCTTGGTGTCATGCATGCCGATCACCTTCTCCCACACGAAGTAGAGGGGCGTGCACGCAAATCCGAAGGTGATGAACTGGTGGATCAGCATCAGGATCACCGCGGCGTCCCTGAACCGCGACTTGGGCAGCAGAGAGAAGGCGTTGGAGTGAGTCAGCAGCTGGTCCCCGAATGCCCAGTACATGGCCGCTGCCGACGGTAGCGTCAGCGTGAACACGTATAGCGTCGCCACCAGGTATATGTACTTGAACTTCTGGGGCTTCCACATCGCGTGCATGATCTCCCTGCCACAAATATCCATGCATGGTAAGAAATGTGAGCAGCTGGATGGATTCGGAGTCAAACAATTTCAACAAATATTAACAAAATTAATATTCGGAGCTACCGTCGATCGAATACCGAATCTCTTTTAATTTTATAAAATTAATTATCAATTTCGCCGATATATATACATATATCACTCGAAGACTGACCCGAAAATGCATGTGCTCGACCACGACCAATGTTAGGTCAGAATCATCACCAGTTCAACAGGGGCCCGTGGAATCATCTTTACCAAAATAATTCAGTGCATCTTTGTTTATAGAATATATTAAATAAAAATATAATAGGAATCAAGATTCCCGAGGGAGCAGCGTGGTACAAAGACAAGCATGTGCCAGAAATACTTCTACAACCAATCCAGCCCGCACCTTTCCTAATCTTGCTGTTTTCACTCCAATTGTCAGGACAAAGACACGGAAATTATTTGCCCTACATCTACAAATCAGTGTTCTCTCTTTCTAATCGTCGTTTAGAAGGCCCTGGCCATTGGACAATGATATTAGCAAACAAACTAATGATGATGGAAGCAAATCCTTACAAAGCCAATCAGATCGAATTCCGGAATTGGTCCCCCTTCCCCCTCCTCCTCCTCCCAATCACGTCCCCATCCTTCACTTAGAGAGGTAACAAATTTCACTTTTATACCTTCCATCAATCATACTCCTTTCCTCGCCACTAAAAGATTCCTTTAATAATAAATTTGAGGAACAAAAGGTCCCTGGTAGCATGCCGAGGGTTGGTATGGTTACCACTGATTATCACAGCTGGTTCACACCAAACGCTGGAAGTTCTGATGCCGCTAGAAATCCTAGTAACATAGAGATACAGCGCAAGCAGGGCTAAATCATATTGGTGGCGCATGGTTTCCTCCAGTGGTGGTGATCGAGAGCAATGGAAGCTGGTCCTTTTTTTTGAAGGGAATGGAAGCTGGTCCTTGTAGTGCTAAAGAAATAAAAACGTGGGGGCTGGAAAGATGGGAAAGGACTTCCAAATCCTGGCTGCCCGGCCCACCACCCGCAAAAGCTGCGGATAGAACGGGCGGCGGAAGAGGGAGAAAAAAAAGGGTTCCAAATCCCCTTCAGGCAACTCCTTGAAAGGAAGGTAAAAAGTTGGAAAGACAAGAAAGGGAGAAATTTTAACTTTTCTTTAAATAATAATAAAAAAAAAACAAAGCACTTATTCCGGCTCCGGAAAGGGCAGGGTAGTGGGCTACAAGTCTATCAGTACTGAGAGCAATAGCGCAGCTTACACGGTGACGGCGTGGCCGCCGAAAGTGTAGAGTATGTTGGTGGCGCCGGTGAAGTAGAGGACCAGCTTTGCGGGAGCCGAGTGCGCCACGCCTTCAACCTGGCACGCAAAAGAGCACAGAAATTACCCACCGGTTAAAATAATTGTACCACCACCAGCCTTGCCGGCTCTCATAAATTTTTCTCCTTCCCGAGGGCAAAGGAGCGATGGGCCCCCGAAGGAATGTAATAAAGCAAGCGACCTAATCATTACAAGGACGAATGGATGGGATACCTGGCCGTTGACGAGAGCGGCGACGGTGAGGTACCAGGCGGTGTAGGTGGTCATGCCCAGACCAAGGAAGGACCATATCCGGTAGTTGTGGAACGAAGGGATGAACACCGTGGTTGCGCAGCAGGCGCCGAATATGTACGTCCACGTCCTCTTGTCCAGCCGGTCGTTGATGTAGTAAATGTTACTGCACCACCACCGTCAAATCGTCCCAGAAATAATAATAATAAGAAAAAGGATGTTTTAATTAAAGTGATTTCCAAAGCCGGATCGGATTGGAAATGAAAGAAGAACGACCATACCTGGCACAAGCGATCAGCTGGATAACGGAGCCGAAGAGGAGGAAGGTACAGTTGAAGGCCAGACCGATGGCTTTCCAGTAAGGGCCCAGCAGCCCATCCAGCACCTCGAACCACTGCTCGCACCGCACAAGACACGAGGAAAAGTGGGAAGGGTATTTCCGTCATTTCGGTGTTCAGAATTCGTAACTGGTAGCGGTGTGCAAATACGGTCCCCCAACAATCCAGATTCCAGAACACTGGTGCGGGGCTGGGACTGAGGAAGAGGGAGGCCAGAGAAGAAGAAAAAAGAGCACGGTGCGGGGGGAGAGGAAGGAACGGACCTGGATGACGTGATTCTTGAAGCTGACGTTCTCCTTTTCCTTGCGGGTGCGGTACTCGACGTAGAGAACGCTGATGAGGTAGGCCGTCCAGCTGCCCATGAAACCGTAGAACAGCTGGAGCAGCACCCCGGACAGCATCCCCAGCTGCGAGAACGAGTAGGGCAGCGTCAACAGAACCTGGGCCACCTGCATGCATAATATCCAAACAAAACGCGATTAAATTCACCACAAAATACGAATTTACATCTCAAAAAGGGCAAAAAAAAAAGGTTAAGGAAAGAAAAAAAAAAAAAATCGGCGCGTCTGTGTGCGGGGGTTGCTGAGATGGCGTATATCTTATATACTTGATTGGAGGCGCAGCTGAACCAGGCGTCCCAGACGGAGCCACCGTGCCAGAGGAGGCTCTTCATGCTGAACATGGGCTGCGGCTCCTCCGCCCTCTCCTCCTCCTCCTCCTTGCCGTTCCCGTCCTGCTCCGTCTCGTTGAAGCTGGCCACGATGGCCTCCTCCGCTTGCTTCTGCGACAGCATCTTTTCGTCCTTGCTCTGTCACCTCTCTGACGCCAAGATCCCTTGCCCTCTTCTCTTCTCCGGCAGCACCACCACCAGCAGACGGAGCGAAGGCCGAGAAAAGTACCGATCTAAGATCCAGAGAGCAACACGGCAAGTCAGGGCCGCCAAAGACTTACTAACAGCTTTTTATTTCCTTCTTTGGAAAAAAAGAAAAAAAGAAAAAAAGGAGGGGGCGGGGGACGCTGCGGATCTCTTTCAGGTCACACCTACCCAAGAAGAAGGGAAAGAAGACCCAAAAAAAAAAAAAAAAAAACTTACTTCCGAGGAGTCAAGACTCAAAATCGATCAGAACAAAAATAAAAATAAAAAGATCGAAGAAAATAAATTACGAAACGGCGGTACCCCTAGTACCACTACAACCGCAGACGATTACATTCATCTCCTAAAGATTTGAGACTTTCTGTGGCTATATTTGCAATAGATACGTAGAGGAAGAGACGGTAGAGGAACCAGCTGTTCTAGAAAAGAGGAAGGGCGAAGACAGCAAGTGACAAGTGACGATGTGGATGGGGAAGAAAAGGTAATTAAGGTGAGGAAAAAAAGAGGTGTGAAGAGAACAGAACACACCACCGAGAGAGGGGATTTGAACTTTGAAGGAGAGGAGACTGGAGACTAGATTCAATCCTACCCTTCTCTCTTTCGTTTTTATCTTTTCTTGACGCACTCCTCCTCGTCCTCCTTTAACACGGCCAGCAAACCACTGACGGAGCTCTCTCTCGAGCGTCCGACCACCTCGCGTAGCGGCCGAACTAGAATTAAATGCGCGCTTCGATGCCTGGACGAAAAGCGGAAAAGAAATTAAGAGCATTAGTGTTGAAATGCGCAAAGCACGCGGAGGGAGGAAAGGGAGCGAGCGAGTGTGTGCGCGTGTGAAGAAAGAAACCTCCTCTCTGATTCTCCCCTCCCTCCCCCTCTCTGACCTCCTTAACCGCCTGTCCTTTTGGGCGGCTTCTTCCTTTCTCCCCTAATTTCAGCCCCTCTATTTCTTCTGGAGGGGGAAGAGAGATAGAGATCCAAGGAAGGAAGGAAAAGTCTGGTATTTGATTCCTTGGGAGAAATGTGTGGGTTTGAGGAAAAGGAAAAAGGATAGCTAGCTAGCTTGGAGGGAGGCTGTGAGCAGAGGAAAGCCGGCGAGCAGTGTTTTTATAAGGGAGTTCCAGGGAGAGATCGCGGTTCTCTCGCCCCTCGTTCTCTACCACTTTATGGCGAATTATTACTGCTACTTATTACTAAGGTGGGAAAAGACTGGCCGCTGGCCTTGACTGCACTCAGACTTGCCTTTTTATAATAATGCTTATCTATAACATTAGGCCTCTCTTCTGAACTTATTGGTGGGACCTGGTTTACGGGAGATCAGGGACAGATAATTAATATCTTTTAATGATCTGTAAATGGATCGGATCGGGTTCAATCTTGAATGATTTCAATTTAATTTAATTTTTTTGATCAAATTTTAATATTAAATTCATATTTATTTTAATAAAAAATTCAATCGGATCGAATCGGATCTATGATCGAATTTATTGACCCATTGGATCATTCGGATCGGGTCGGATCCATATATAACATAGTCCCAATTCATAAAATGCGGATCCGATTCGGATGTAATTTGGATCGGATCAGATCATGAATTTAAAAATCTACATAAAATAGAATTAGAGGTCACATCGACAGCAAAATAGCATGGTCATATCTATCTTTTCATATAGATATTCTCTTCTCTCCTCTCTTCCCACGTCTTCTCACTTCACCATTGATAGTGGATATTGTATACCATCCCTAAAATAATAGTAATCTACAACAGTAAACAAGTAACTGGATATTTTAATTATGAACAACTGTTGGTATGTCCCCAGTTTATTTTGTGTTTGTGGAAGAACTTTTAGAAAAGTTTCGAGATTAGCTGTAAGAATAGTATTTTTTGTACAGTGCATTAATGATCTTGTGATAGTGTGACAGTATTAAAGATTTTAGTAAGAGATTTAAGAAAGAATTTGGGTGAGTCACTCTTTTGGTCCAAACTCAAATTCTTATTTGGATGAGTCATTCTAACTGAGTTCGGATCTTATATTTGGATCTGGTTCGGATCGGATCGGATTGGATCATATATTTTGAGATCCAAATTAACCCAAAAATTTTCACGGATCGGATCGGATCGGATCCAAATTCAAAAAATTCAGACCTGATCCGGAAAGATGAACGGGTCCAATTTTTGAACCCGATCCAGCTCCATGGGTCTTTTAAATAGATTCAGATCGGATCTAACCGGATCGAATCGGATCGAATCACAGATCAACCCAATCCATTTGCAGCTTTAATCTTTTACCTTCTTAACAACATATATTATCTATATTTCTTGTTTTTCCTCCTTTAACTATGAGGTTTTTTAGTATGCAGATCCAAAGCCCACCATTCATTCCATCTCCCAAATTTCCTTTTGTACAATGCATCATTTTATATAATTAAAAAAATACAATAACATTCCAAAAATTTTAAATTTTTAAATTAGATTCTAAAATATAGATTTTAGTTGGAATATGATCCAGCCGCCCATCTTAATAAGGATCCATGAATAGATGATTATCATCGGAAATAAATTTAGATCTAAAGTTCTATCGATATCATTGTCAACGGAATTAAAAGAGGGATTGTACTCTGCCGGGGTTGAATATCTAGGGATATATTAGTCATTTCACATGCAGTTAACAATGTCATTTGAGGCGGGCGTCTAAGTATATAACAATAAATTAATAAATTTTAAAATTTAATTGAAAATTTTGAAATATTTAAAATATAAATATAAATTATGAAAAGTTGACATGGTGTATATGTAATTTATCTTTAAAAAAAATAGTAATTTCTGGTCTCATGCTGCAGGATCGAACGTTAATTAGTGTGAAAGCTGCTGTTGGACATACATAAAGTGTAGCTCTTCATATTTATTTTGTTAAAATTAATTTGCTTCCCTCCTATTGTTTCCTCTATCTTGCCATTTTATTTTTCAATATATCGCCTCCAAAATCTTAAGCTTGGTGAGATAGGATGAACCCCAAGCTAAAAGGATGAGCCAGTAAAAATGATTGGTGGTGACCATGCTCAGATGAGAAGATTAATGAGCTTTCTATGTGAAAAGAATAAAGTTATACAGAAGTATTGCCGAAGTTTGTCCAATAGAAGATTCTCTAGTATTTAAATTTGATAGGAATGTTAGAAAAACATCAAAGATTTGAGGAAAAAAAAAAGTTAGTGGTAATAAGTGCGTGAGAGAATGCACCTATCACAAGATTTTAATGGTCAATTGAATGATGTTTGCGATGATCGGATCCAAGGCATATCATAATGTACCAAGAAGTCTTCAATTTTTAGGATCCTTATTATCAAAGAAAGCCATCCCGACTAATTTAAAAAAAAAAAAAGATTTTGCCATTGAAACAGACCAACTTTATTAATCATGGACCAGCAAATTAGAAGTCCCTGCCAGCTCTAATGCAGTAGATCAATGATGTTATGGTATAGAAAAAATTTTTTTAGTCCCACATCGATTATGAGTCAAGAGAGAATATGAATTATATAGATTGGAACCTTCTCTCCCAATATAAGGCGTCTTTTAAAAGATAAAATCATGAGGTTCTAAATGATCAAGATTCATTGAAGTCAAAAGTCCATTGAAGTTTAAGGCCCACTGAAGTCTAAAGATGGTCATAAGTCAAAGCAGACAATACCTCACGTATGCGAAAGTGGAGGCATAAGCCAACCATCTGAGCCATTCGACCCTTTGACTCATGACCACAACATTGACGTCTGTGAGAATTGCCTCCTATCCACACATATTCTCTTTTGACTGGGAGGCTGTGTTGTGATGTAGGGAGGACTTCTTTAGTCCCACATCGGTTATGAGTCAAGAAGAAATATGACTTATATGAACGTTCTCTCCCAACGCGAGACGCCGTCTGTGAGAATTGCCTCCTATCCCCACATACTCTCCTTGACTGGGGGACTGTGTTGTGGTGTAGAGAGGGCTTCTTTAGTCCCACATCGGTTATGAGTCAAGAGGAAATATGACTTATATGAATCTTCTCTCCCAACGCGAGACGTCTTTTAAAGGACAAAACCGTGAGGCTCTAAATAATCAAGGTCCATTGAAGCCTAAAGATAGTCATGAGTCAAAGTGAGTCAAAGTGGACAATACCTCTAAATAATCAAGATCCATTGAAGCTTAAGACCCACTGAAGCCTAAAGATAGTTATGAGTCAAAGTGAGTCAAAATGGATAATACCTCACGTATACAGAGGTGAAGGCATAAGCTAACCATCTGAGACATTCGATCTCTTGACCTATGACCAGAATAAATAGGTACACACTTTGGTCTGCATGTAGGTTCCATTTCTATTAATCTAGACAATGAGCGTGCAATAAGTCCAGATTTAGAGATCTTGTCTCAAATCACTACATTACAGGATAAATGGCGATGTGGGTGAGACTGAATGATACCAGTGGATCTCTTCAACGTAAGCACAAGAAAGCAAAGAGAATTAGATCATGTAAACATTCCAGGATTTCAAAAATACTTTGACGCATGGTAAATGAAAGCCATATTGCTAGCGGCAAACTATGAAAGATAGTTTGCATTATTCTACTATATGAAAGCATGGGATGTCCTTAAGCATAGAAGTGGCAAAAATTAATTCGATCCGCATTCAATTCATTTTAAATAGATTTGAATTTGGATTAAATATATTCGTATCATAATTAGGTCAATCCATTTAACCTGTTTAATAATCGAATCGGATTCAGATTTTACATATCTAACCAGCTTAACCCATTTAACCCGTTTGTATTTTGGATTGGACCAAATTAACCGATATTTATTAACTAGGTTGGATTGAGTAATGGGCCTCGCATGCAGCATGCAGTGCACTTTTTTCCGAATTTCCTCATACGAACCGCGTCAAATCCCATAGTGGATAACATGCCATGCTACCCCCTGTATATCACCAGTTTCATCTCCAATCCCTGAATAGCAGTCTTGAAGAATTTAGAAACCTTAGCCTGAGATCAAGCTCGTCCCATGCCCAGTCTGCATCTCTTACTCAGTTGGTGTCGGATTTTTGGACTTTTCTTGGCCTTCATCAGCCTCCAGAAAGACCAAGGCGTTGGCTATTCTTCATCGACGCTCATCACCCTTGCCGCCTGCCCTCGCGACGTTTGTGCACCCTCACACCCGTGCACTCTCCAGTGGCACCATCGAGCTCATCCCCGATGGCACCATCTCGAGTGATATCCTCTGTCTCGACGGCTTCATAGAGAGCCCCACCTTCTAGCTCGTCGTCGTCGGCTTCCTCATCATCGCTTTCTAACTCATCAAACGCATCAAGGGTGCTATGATCTATGGCATCGTCTTCATCATCGCCATCTCCTGATTTTACAGCATTACCATCACCGCCTTCCCCAACCTCTTCTTTGGTGACAACTCGTACAACTACTTCAAGGGTGGAGCCAGAGGCTGGGAGGCGGCCGAGAGCTCCGATCGAGAGGAGCTGGAGGCGACGAAAGTGCGGCCAGGGCGGAGGGGCAGTCGGGCGGAGATGTAGCGAGGGCAGAGCCACAGAGATCGGAGATGGAGAGCAAGTTTTTTTTTTTTAAACGGGTCATAAATAGATTGAATTTTATTTTTTTTAATAGATTATAAATGAATTTTAAACAAGTCAGATTGGATAACCTACTTGTTAACTAGGTCGGGTTTGGATTTTAAAATCTAACTTGTTTATACTTGATCCGATCCGATCCATTTATATCCGATCCGATCTGATTGTCACTCCTACTTAGGCATCACATTAAATAATTAGTTATGATCTTGATGTTCCTATCTCTGGTAGAAAATGGTATTTAGCTAAGTGCAACGGTCTGATACAATAATTCTTGGACATTTTCGAGAGATGGAAGTGGAAAACTTTATTTGTGATGGGTAGAATCATTCTAATTAAATTTATTTTTTCAGTGCTTCCTATCTATTTACATCTAATATCTTATCCCCAGAGGTGTACTTCTGAATTTTGAAAGCATTATCAGGAATTTTAAATGGAGGTCATATGAGAACATGAGGAGGGTTCGCTTAATCTCTTAGGATCAGGTACATTAGCCTATTTATGATTGTGATTTGGGCAATCCTTGGTTGCTAAGAATGAGGTTTTTGTTGCCAAACATGCTGTTCTCTCCCTAGCATTATTTCGTATATTTATTTAGAAGGGCAGCATGATAGTTATTAAGTGGTTTTCAAATTCATCTTTTACAACCACTGCAGTGGCAGCCCAGTGAAATGGGCTGTGGCTTCCAACCGCACAATCTAGGTTCGAATCTCCTGATGGACGGTGAGGTTCGATTAAATGCTAGTTTTGAGATGTCCAGTGATCTGCTGCTAGCAGCTCGGATGTGGGGTTTGGAATCGATATTTGATCCATTGGATTCACTCATATGGTGAGGAGGGGATACCCCTCGAGTGGAATTGACTCATATGGTGAGGAGGGGATACCCCTCGAGTGGAATTGAGGCCGTATGGTCAAGCCCAAGGAAAGTAGCTGTGCTGGGACGCCCCCCTCTAAACCCTTTTCTTTTAGCAAAAAAAAAAAATCATCTTTTACAAAGGCTGACTCTTGTCCTCTCCTCCTCTCCTGAAAGATTATTGGTGGATGGCACGTACATTACTTTTATCTTTTTTGGTACAAATATACCATCACACCAATCTGATGCAAGAGCAATCCAAAAGATCTAAATATACAAAATTTCGCAAAGCCAGCGGACAGTCATCACCCTGCCTTCGCAACCAATCACCAGAGTACTCAGCAACAAAAGCCACCACCCAATCTGCTGCAGTGTTCGCCTCCCGGTAGACATGCCAGACTTGCACTGCAGCAGCGTGGTGAAGAGAGATCCAGACATACTTTTATTTTTTTTAAGCCTCTTATATCTACATAAGCTAACATAGCTGATTGGATGGCATCCCTTATAGCCAATTATACATGAACTATCTTATATATCTCTATGGTTGATTTTTCATCTCTATCTTTGAATGTTTTGTTTTTTGACTCGTATGGATATATTTATAGTAGAATGGTGAAATTTTTTTTGATTTAAAATAAAATAAAAGATCATTAGAAGAGCATGACTCACAAAATTGAAGGCAAAAAATTGATTTAATGTCTCTAAATATACATATTGTTATCTATCGTTGCAAAGGTTTCTTGAGTAATGACTAGATGCCATAATAAAATAAAAATTAAGTGAAATGAAGAATTATTAATTATGTGGTTGGAAGAATATATATTGTAGGAAAAATTTTGGGATGGGTCGATAATATGAAGAGATTGAAAGATATCCAGCCTATTAAGCCTGTGTCAGTACATCTCAGCCATATAAGCAATCGATCATAACTCGCTCGTCCAAATCCGATAATTTCAACTAAAGGCTGTTTGACCCTTGATCGATCCACACTTGATTTGACCTCTAGTCGGCCAGCACTTGATCTGACCCCTGATCGTCCAACTCTTAGTTCCAACAGCTACTCAGCCAGCATCTGAGATCGATTCTTGGTCAAATAGCTTCTCCCCCAACTGTTAGTCATCTGTAAATTTTGATGACCTCCAGTCAGATAAAGTGCAATATGATCTCGAGTCAGCTGGTATCTAGCACCGAACCCTACTCAGGACATGCCTCTCTTTTACTCTCGCTTGATTTGTCGCAGCATGAAATCTCGACTATCATCTTGCATCCGATCCCTAATCGATGAATGTGCATTATCGATCCTTGGTCGGCCAGTATCTTTGACTGATCCCTCATGAGCGGCTCTCAACGTCAATCTTTGGTCATCCATAATTTATTGTTGACTCCTAGTCGGTCAACATACAGTTCCGACTCATTATCAGCCAACACCGAGCCTTAATCAATTCGAACTGACCAAATCAAAATTTAAAAAGCTGACGCCAATTAGATAACAACTGTCAGGAAGCAGATAAGGCAACCATGATCTCCACGATGTGAAAATCTCTCGAACAGTTAGTGTATTACATAAAATCTGCCTTAAGTTTCGCATAATCATGTCTGCCCACCTACCAACCATGGCTTCGACCTCCGTCTATAAAAAGAGATAAAAAAAAAGATTCTAGGTACGTAATTTTTTCTAAGCCCCACGCTCCTCTATCTGTTGGTTCTACTAGCTGACTTAAGTATCGAAGGATCTTTGTTGGAATACTTTTCGATTCAGACTTTTTGCAGGTACACCATCCGGAGGCCTTGTTCACATCTGCAACTTTAACGTCAACGAACTTTAACACTAACATATATGATTTTAATATAATGCTAACCAATATTCAGACTACCACATTCCTTGATATGAAAACATTTTATTCCACTCTGGATCAATAATTGGAGCTAGACATTGTAGCCCGCCCATTTAAGTTTAAACAATTTTGAAGGTTTATTTGGAGTAGCTAATATGTCTTTTCATGAGACTTTTCAATCTAGGATAAGGGTGCAATCAAGTTGAGCTGAGTTGAGCAAGTGAGTAAACTTGAGTTCGAGCTTGACTCGATTAAAATACTCAAGCTTGAAACTCAATTCGAGATCAACCAAGTCTTAATATTTCAAGCTCAAGCTCGACTTGATAAAAAATAGACAAAATTAAAAATCGATCCGACTCGATTAGAATATCAATCAAGTCATACTCGAGCTCAAAATCGAGCCTTAGTTTACTAATAATACATATATATTAATATATATTATAAATAAAATAATATTATTAAAAATATATATAAATTTAAGTAGATTTGCAAGCTTTCGAGCCAAGTATCTTGCTCGATAATAACTGAGTTAAGCTGAGTCGAGTCGAGTTCGAGTAGCTCGTAAGTAGCTCAACTTGTTTACATCCTTAAGATTCTAGAGCAAGTGGATCAATATTGTTTGAAATTTGTAATAAATGAAGGGTAGGTGTTATAGTCACAATATGATGTAATAAGAGATAATGATAGTAGTAATAATAGTTTACCTTGTTGATTTTCTATTCGGCATGCAATCATTCCATGCCTATTGTTTGACAATCTTCTTTGCAAAGTGATATCTGGGGCGGGTTTGTCTCCAAGTTAGTATAGCAACAATAATACTATTTCTCCCAATGCAAACAATGTATCTTATCCGGGAAAGTAAGGTCTGCTACTCGTGGGAACGGGGTACCTTTGTCTTATAGAGAATGTGAACAGAGAATAGTAACTAAATATAATAATTTATTATATAAAAATATTTTAAGAAATTTACTTATTGACTTTTCTATTTGTAATGAAAATGTTCAAAACAAAAATAATCATGAAGTACAAAAATATCATATTTCTTAATATTTCACAATAACTTTTGTACCATTTGATTGTATATATATATATATTGTTGCTACGTAAATCCATCTTGGATTAGATTGGCTGAAGTTGGACGGCACCTGCAGGTCGGCGATGATAGGATGGCTGATTGGCAACAGTAGGACGGTTGCGGCAGGACCTATAAGATAAGTCTCCGACTAGAATTGGTTTCGATAGAGACCCTTCGATACTCAAGATAAATTTTTGGAATAGATAGGAAGGAGTATAAATTTTCAAAGAGAAGTATTTTCATACCTTGGAGGTCGCTGTGGACCTCTATTTATAGGCAAAGACTGAAAAGTCATAAGAAAAAAAGAGAATCAGACGATTAGCCTTGACTTATTGGGTAAGATATGCTTGTTATTTTTTTCTTTATCCAGAGAGATAAATTCATTATTTCTTCTTTATCTGCTCGTCATCAGCTATTTTTGGTAGTCACGAGATTTGAAGATATGCATGGGGATTGAAGGTCAATCTTTCCTATTATGTCGGATAAAATTGGCTCAGGTGCCATGGATTGGTTAGCATCAAGATCGGACAAAGCCTAGCTTTCCTCTGCTTCAACTTTAACTGAGGAAAAAATTTTCTATTCATAAGAGACTGAAAAGCTGTGAGAAGGAAGGAGAATCAGGTGATTAGTTTTGATTTACTGGGCGAGATATACTTGTTATTTTCTCCCTTATCTAGAGAGATATATTTGTTATTTCTTGCTTATCCGCTCGTCATCAACTATTCTCAATGGTCATGAGATTTGAAGATTTACGTGAGTGCTGAAGGACAATCTTTCTTATTTTATCGGATAAGATCGGCTCGGTGCCATGAATCGACTAGCATCAAGGTTCGACTGTGCCCAACTTCCATGTGCACCGATTTTAACTGATAAAAGAATTTTCTATCCATAAGAGACTGAAGAGCTATGAGAACGAAGGAGAATCAGATAATTAGCCTTGACTTATTGGACGAGATATGCTTATTATTTTCTTCCTTATCTAGAGAGATATATTTATTATTTCTTTCTTATTCGCTCGTCATCAGCTATTCTCAGTGGTCATGGAATTTGAAGATCTATGTGGGAGTTGAAAGTCAATCTTTCTTATTTTATCCGATTAGGTTAGCTCATGTGCCATAGATTGGCTAGCATTAAGGTCGGATTGGGCCCAACTTCCTTGTGCATCGGTTTTAACTGTTTCTATCCATAAGAGGCTAAAGAGCCGTGAGAAGGAAGAAGAATCAGATGATTAACCTTGACTTACTGGACGAGATATGCTTGTTATTTTTTTTCTTATCTAGAGAGATATATTTATTATTTCTTCTTTATCTACTCATCATCAGCTATTTTCGATAGTCACAGGATTTGAAGATATGCATGGGGGCAGAAGATTAATCTTTCTTATTTTATCTGATAAGGTCGGCTTAGGTGCCATGGGTCGGCTAGCATCAAGGTCGAAATGGGCCCAGCTTCCCTGTGTGTCGGTTTTAACTGAGCAAAGAATTTTCTACCTATAAGAGATTAAAGAACTATGAGAAAGAAGGAGAATTAGATGATTGACCTTGACTTACTGGACAAAATATGCTTGTTATGTTCTCTCTTATCTAGAGAGATATATTTGTTATTTCTTCCTTATCCACTCGTCATCAGCTATTCCTGATGGTCACGGGATTTGAAGATCTGCGTGGGGGCTGAAGGTCAATATTTTTTATTTTATCAGATAAAGTTGATTCAGGTGCCATAGATTGGCTAGCATCAAGGTCGGACTGGGCCCAGCTTCCTTGTGCGTCAGTTTTAGCTGAGAAAAAAATTTTCTATCTATAAGAGACTGAAGAGCTATGAGAAGAAAGGAGAATCAGATGATTAGTCTTAATTTATTGGATGAGATATGCTTGTTATTTTTTTCCTTATCTAGAGAAATATATTTGTTATTTCTTCCTTATCCGCTCGTCATCAGCTATTTTCGATGGTCATGGGATTTGAAGATCTGCATGGGAGCTGAAGGTCAATCTTTCTTATTTTATCGGATAAGGTCGGCTCAAGTGCCATGAATCAGCTAGCATTAAGGTCGGATTGGACCCAGCTTTCTTGTGCGTCGGTTTTAACTGAGGAAAGAATTTTCTACCCATAAGAGGTTGAAGAGCTGTGAGAAGAAAGAAGAATCAGATGACTGGCCTTGACTTACTGGACGAGATATGTTTATTATTTTCTCTCTTATCTAAAGAGATATATTTATCATTTCTTCCTTATCCGCTCGTCATCAGCTATTCCCGATGGTCATGGAATTTGAAGATCTGCATGGGAGTTGAAGGTCAATCTTTCCTGTTATGTCAGATAAGATTGGTTCAGATGCTATGGATCGGCTAGCATCAAGATCGAACCAGATCCAACTTCCCTGTGCATCGGTTTTAATTTAAAAAAAAAATTTCCAATCCATAGCATATTTATGTATGTGTGTGAGATTAAGTTGGCCCACTCAATTTTACCACAAAATTGTTGCTCCAACATCAAGATTATTTGAATTTCTGCAAAAAAAAAAAAAAAAAAGCAAAAAAAAAAAAGGCATGTCTCAAATCGCTTTCGAACGTTGTCCCTGGATGACTTATAGCCTCAGAAGCAATCATTTCACCTAGAAAAACTGATTTGTTTTGGACCCTCAAAAGTGATGGGGCACATGTCAAGGTAAATCATGGAAAGCCCACTGAGAATGTCACGCAAATATACAACAACAACTGAATACTTTCAACCAAGTAAT
Organism: Elaeis guineensis; assembly: GCF_000442705.2. NCBI lineage: Eukaryota > Viridiplantae > Streptophyta > Magnoliopsida > Arecales > Arecaceae > Elaeis > Elaeis guineensis. Next base: position 132,527,163 of record NC_025997.2, on the reverse strand, counting down.
TATCTAACCGATGGCTTATGGCTTCCGTCTAGTGGCCCCTTCAATATTGTAGGAACTGTTTGGCTTATGGTTTCCATCCAGGGCCACCTGCGATATATACAGTGAAATAGAGTCGCTTTTGTTAAAATGTAGGACCTTGGGGAGGTATGGGGGCTTTTTGACCAGGTCCATGATTTTTTGGTGCATGACTAATATTGGAATAAACACGCAAGGAGGTACCATTTGGATTTTTAGATGCTATATAAAGGTCCAAATGCATAGCCAATAAGAGACTTAATATATATCGAAATAAATATTTATACACTTTCCTTTTTTAAGCTCTAGTTCAAATCCAATCAATTTGGATCATACATCCTATGATCGGCTTATGGTGAACCTCAATATGATTGATTGCAATGCCTATTGGTTCACATGATCCATTTGCCAATTCTACTCTAATATCATTTGTAGCCATCGAGCATTATTCGAGTTCCTTTATTAGATATATAAGATCTTTTCAATGCATAACTAACATGGAATTAAATACATCTTCGCACCCAAGCAATTGTGCTGTGATCAGCGTCATGTGCATTCCATCACCACAGAGCGTATATTTTGTTGTTGCATTGAGTTCCATTATTTTCCCGGACAAGAGCTATGACCTGGGTGAAACATTAGAAGGTGGTAAGCAGAAAGAGCGTGGCGTTAGCAGACCAAAAGATCGGAACCAATGGTACAACCACAAAGCTGCTTTCTGGGTCAGCTTATGCAAGACAGGCTCAAATTCCATGTTCCGGTGGGGCTTGCCACATTAATTCTCTACAAAACCCCACGGTTTCCCGTTCTAACGGGATTTTGTCGGTCTGGTGTGGTGACTCTCTCTTGGTGCTGAGGCCCCCCAGCAGCACGCGCCGAGCGCCCTGCTCTCCCAGGACCCGCGTTTTCCCTTCCTTTCCACCTCTTTCCGACTCTCCGGTCGTAGCCTCCCCTCCTCCTCTTCTCTAATATACTTCTTTTTTTTTTTTTTTCCTTTAGAATAAACAATGCCGCGCTATCTCTCTCCTTCATTAGTTTCGATTTTACCGATCGACACTTTTTAATCTTTAATCTCCTAGGACTTTCCTATGTAATACCGTTATAGTTTACCGAATCTCCTAAGCTTTATTTCAGTGGGGTGGTAATGATTAACGGGCGGATTTGGAGGCAATGCCATGTCGAACACTTGGGCCCATCCTCGCCTCCACCATCACAGAGGCGAGGACTCACGTGTTGGCCCCCAGGCTTTCTTGTATTTGATCCGTCTCTTAAACAAAACAAACGGACTGTTGTTTAGCTCTCATCAATAACGCATCGGCATCGCTACTAAAGACCGACAGTTTGACACCATTATATTGGAAGGAGGGAATGTGCTACGCATGCTCCATGTCGCTTCTTCTGTGGGTGGATTGCCCTGGAACGGGGTGGAAATAGCAATCCCCTCTCAGGAGGTTTGTGCTCCAGGTGTTGCAATATTAAATTGATGCAGATAAACAATGAGTGGTAAAGGGCAGGAAAGCTCCAATTCCAGATTCCTCTCGCATTAAAATTTATTATACTTGGTTTACATGCGCAATGGGCTTTGTCCTTGTAAATTATGATGGTTACCCCTACTCTACTTTGGACGCCGTCAGAATCTTTTCCAATGGCAAGAGATGGTGGGGGGCCCGAAATCACACTATGGAGCCAGGAAATACCTTTTGGATAGAGGAGACTTATAGATAAGGAGGCGCACCCAATGCCACTTGAAGCCTCCCCACAACAAAAGAAACTCCGTCACTCCCCCCCAGCATCAACATTAGTGATGATATATAAGAGGCTGCAAGTTAAATAATCCAATTAAATTTTTTAGATGAGATCCTGACGATCATAAATAATGATTCATTATCCATGTGGAAGAGAGGGCGTTTAGTTTGAATTTATTTGGATCGCTCATGAATTTAATCATAATATTTGTAATTAGATGCGGAGATTTAGACTCAAGAGGACGCTGGCCACGACAAAATGAAGAAAATATGAGAGAATCCGGTACTGGATACGTATTGGATATTTTATAGAGAATAAAAAAAATAATATCTTAATATTCTATCGAGCCTTTCCACCAAACCGAGTGCACTGATTTGGTAGGGATGAGGTAAAAATATCCCTTCATTCTGTCCCTGGATTGATTGATGTTTGATAGATGCAGAGTAGATTATTATATGTGGATGGGTGTGGGCTCGCACTGTTAGCAACAGTGATGTCTTCAATCAAGGGTGACCCACCCCGCAGCTTCTTCGGATCAATGCCGACGCAAGGGGAGTTTGATTAACAACCACAGCTACAAGGGTATGAATGTGGCACCGATGACCTGTCACGCTCGTGGGCTCCGCACTCGAAGACCCCATTGACAATGCCATTTGCCTGCATTCGATGACTCCTAATCAAGTAACGTCGTCCCGTGCTAATCTAATTACACTTGCGAATCAAACAACAGTAGGGCAGCACACACCAACCAGAACTACCACCTCAGGCCATCTGCTGAACAGAGGACCAACAATCCGAGCGAGTCGAGGCCAAGTGAGCGAAAACCGACGTCAGCTCCACGTAATATGGCCTCAATTTGATCTGTCTATCATGGATCGGCATATAATCTAGTAGGAGGTCAATTTTAATTTGAGTTTTATTTTCAAGCTGATTCCAATAAGGAAAACCAAAAAATAGTTTCCCACTTATATTCAGGCTCTAAAGAGTCTAATCATGATGCATGTGATAAGAACTCTTCGTCTATCAAAAATAATTTTTTTTAAACAAAAAGAAAAAAAAAGCTCAAGATCCCAAACATACTGGATACACAGATTATTCTACCACATACTTTCTTTTCTCTTCTATTATTTTCAATATTCTATCTAACTTAGACATCAAAAAATCTGATCAGAGCCAACCTACCGAGCTTTTCTCTTCTTTTTGTATACAAATGGACATCTCTCTACAGCTAATCAGTGCTTCATCTTCTACCACAATAAATTGATCAATGCTATTCTCATCTCCATATTACCAGAGGGATTTGGGGCATCAACAAATTGGTGTGTTTTGGGGCAATTCATCCACGAGCACCTCGATGCCCTCTTCCACGATCGACCGCGAGAGCTATCTTTTCTTTACATGGGATGCGTGCCCGTAAGATTAGGATATGAGTCTCTGGAGGTTGCCCTTTCATGTTGTTCGAGATGCATGGGATACATGACCCTACATCAAGCCAACCGGACCCATTGCCACCACGACCACCATATCTTTTACCACTAACATGTCGTTGCAAGCCGCGAGCAACCATTGTAGGCCATTTTTATACGCCATCATTGTAAGTCGTCGTCATGAATCCAGTATGGAGCAAAGCTATCTCTATAATTGGTCTAATCGGATTCATCGTACCTCTCCAACAATATCAGCTCCTTCATCGGATCCATCATGCTCCACAACGAATGTCCAACAATCCACTTTGTAGATTGGGGCTTACTTGCCATCCATCGTTGAGAGATCCTGCACCACTGTTTGCCTCTCCAAGTCAAGAGGCTCATGTTGCCATCCTCCTCTCTTAATCGAGCAGTTCCATATTGATACTACTGTGGTTGCAATTTGATCTTGGATTCGAGTCCTTTCGATTAAGAAGAAGACCAAGTAGAACTTGCCTTAGATGGGTCCAACATAAAGATCCAACTGGGAGATGGATCCGATTATCTTAAATCGAGACTAGTCCGATTCGCTGTCATGTCAGCAAATACATACCACATCATCGATATATTAGCTTCAATAAACGATTAATTTAGCTACCATGGCAGCTTCGTATGTCAACAACAACACATCAGCACTATTGCCATGTAAGCAGGCGCATCATCAACCACATTAGCTGCCATGTAGGTACTAATATGACCTCAGATCATGTCAACCTGCTGTGTCATCTGCTATATTGACAAGCATATGAGCAGTCGCACCATCTACCACATCAGCAGACATGACAAAATTGATCCACATTATCTACCATATCAGCTACCACACTAGCATGTTTGCCACATCAACATTTAGCTAGAACTGGCTAACTTGGCTAAATAGCATTGATCAAACCGATTTAAATCGGTCTGATTACTTTCACTGTATGCTTCACTTATTTTAAAACCGGACTGGTTCAGCCTGACACCCTATGTTTTCATATGTCTTCTTTCCATGTTTGGCCTTAATTTGTTTGTCCAAATTTTATCTCTGTTGGGTATAAAATCCCTCCCAGCCAAAGTTCGTGTCAGGAGTGACCACTCAGGGATTCTACCAGCGTCCGACCTTCGGCGACATCTCTCCGACGACCGAGCCTCAGCAGCATTCCCAAGTTCCGTCGATGGATAAACCCCCACTAGCGTCGATCAGATTCTTCACGACAGACGGACTCCTACGGGAGCCGGACTTCGCCGACTCCGACTGCGGGAAGACTTCGTCCGGACTCCTACGGGAGCCGGACTTCGTCCCCGACTTCAATTGCAGGTAGACTTCGTCCGGACTCCTATGGGAGCCGGACTTCGTCCCCGATTCCAGCTGCAGGAAGACTTCGTCCGGACTCCTACGGGAGCCGGACTTCGTCCCCGACTTCAATTGCAGGTAGACTTCGTCCGGACTCCTACGGGAGCCGGACTTCGTCCCCGACTCCAGCTGCAGGAAGATTTCGTCCGGACTCCTACAGGAGCCGGACTCCGTCCCCGGCCTCGACTGCAGGTAGACTTCGTCCGGACTCCTACGGGAGCTGGACTTCGTCCTCAACTTCAATTGCAGGTAGACTTCGTCCGGACTCCTACGGGAGCCGGACTTCGTCCCCGACTTCAATTGCAGGTAGACTTCGTCCGGACTCCTACGGGAGCCGGACTTCATCCCCGACTCCAGCTGCAGGAAGACTTCGTCCGGACTCCTACGGTAGCCGGACTCCGTCCCCGGCCCCGACTGCAGAAAGACTTTGTCCGGACTCCTACGGAAGCCGGACTTCGTCCCCGACTTCAATTGTAGGTAGACTTCGTCCGGACTCCTACGGGAGCCGGACTTCGTCCCCGACTCCAGCTGCAGGAAGACTTCGTCTGGACTCCTACGGGAGCCGGACTTCGTCCCCGACTTCAATTGCAGGTAGACTTCGTTCGGATTCCTACGGAAGCCGGACTTCATCCCCGACTCCAGCTGCAGGAAGACCTCGTCCGAACTCCTATGGGAGTCGAACTCCATCCTCGGCCCCGACTGCAGGTAGACTTCGTCCGGATTCCTACGAGAGCCGGACTTCGTCCTCGACTTCAATTGCAGGTAGACTTCGTCCGGACTCCTACGGGAGCCGGACTTCGTCCCCGACTTCAATCGCAGGTAGACTTCGTCCGGACTCCTACGGGAGCCGGACTTCATCCCTGACTCCAGCTGCAGGAAGACTTCGTCCGGACTCCTACGGGAGCCGGACTCCGTCCCCGACCCCGACTGCAAGAAGACTTCGTCCGGACTCCTACGGGAGCCGGACTTCGTCCTCGACTTCAATTGCAGGTAGACTTCGCCCGGACTCTTACGGGAGCCGGACTTCATTCCCGACTTCAATTGCAGGTGGGCTTCGTCCGGACTCCTATGGGAGCCGGACTTCATCCCCAACTCCGGCTGCAGGAAGTCTTCGTCCGGACTCCTACAAAAATCGAACTTCATCTATAGAAAGCCTCTGACTGGGCTCCTACCGCAAATGGCCCTCGCCTATAGTACTAACGCTCAAGGCACCCAACGGTAGACGGCCCGCCAGCAACATCCGAGCTCCTTTCAGATGGATAGCCACCTCTCTCTGCCAGGCACTTCAACCGAGCTTCAGCCAACAGGCTTGGACTCCCTGACAGGCCACAGTAACGGCCATGACTCTGCTCTACCCCCTGCGGCGGATACTGCGCGGCTCCATCACTCCCTGGCGAGTCACGACAACGGACGTCGCTCCACTCTCCGCAACAGACTCCACGCGGCATGCCGCAGTAATGGCCACGACTCTGCTCCACTCCCTGCGGCGGATACTGTGCGGCTCCACCACTCCCTGGGGAGTCGCGACAACGGACGCCGCTCCTCTCTCCGCAACAGATTCCACATGGCGAGCCATGGTGACAGCCACGACTCCACCCCATTACTCTTCATAATAAACTCCTCCTGGCCCCGAGCGGCCTACGACTAGGCGGTTACAAACGTCGCTGTCAATCCGTTGCTCCCTACGCCTATAAAAAGGGGGGGCCCAGATACGTTACTCTCTAAGCTCTACTTTCTATCCCAAAAACTCTGCTGAAATTTTTGTTCGAGCACTCCATTCTTGTTGAGGTAGAGAATTGACTTGAGCATCGGAGGATCTTGCCGGAGTAACCTCAACTCCGATTTAGACTTCTTTTGCAGGTCCCGGCGGTGACCGCGACTCCCTCGACTCCAGCTTCTCCGACGCAGGTAAATTTTTGCACCAACAGGATTGGCGCTAGAGGAAGGGATCTTCGCCCGATGCCTCCCCGCAAAGCATCCGCACGGCGACCCACGGCCTCCGCAGCCAGATCTCAGGCTCCAGCCTCGCCTCCAGTTTCTCAGGCTCCTCCTCCTCCGGCAACGGCCGCCGGCATGGAGCGGTCAGACAATCGGCCTCCGATGGATTTCGCCAACACCATCTCGGAAGAATCTCGACGGGGAGCGACCGGCGTATTGACCGGACCTCCCAAGCGGCAAAAGATTGAGGAATCCATAACTTTCACTGAAGAAGATGCTCGGAGAGTTCAATTTCCTCATAATGATGTAGTTGTAGTTTCTTTAAATATAGCTAATTACGATGTTCGCCGCATTCTTGTCGACAATGAAAGTTCGGTCAATATTTTGTTCTACGACGCCTTCTCAAGAATGTCCATCTTTGACAGCCATTTGGGGCCGATTAGCTCCCCTCTGGTAGGGTTTACTGGCGATGCTGTCCCGATGGAGGGAGTAATAACTTTGACTGTAGCTGCGGGTCGATATCCAAGACAATCCAGAGCTCTGGTGAATTTTCGGGTGGTGAAGGCACTGTCAGCCTACAACGCAATCCTCGGCCGACCTGGCCTCAATGCTCTCCGGGCCGTCATGTCAACCTACCATTTGAAATTAAAATTTTCTACCAATCAGGGGGTCGGAGAAGTCAAGAGAGACCAAGCCCTGGCCAGACACTGCTACAACATAGCCTTGCAAAGAAGTGACCAATCCGATCTCTGTCCAGTTGATGGGCTGGACGCCCGCGACGACCTCGCTGAGGAGAGGGGTGGCCCAATCGAAGATCTGGTTTCGATCCCTTTGAACGACGAAAATGCGGAGCATGTGGTGAAGATCGGCTCCAACCTGGGGGAAGAGGTGCGGACGCATCTCATCGATTTTCTATGAAAGAATGCGGATGTTTTCGCTTGGGTTCCAGTAGACATGCCGGGGTTTGACACGGAAGTCATGGAGCACCGTCTGACCGTCAATCCAAAGCATCGACCGACGGAAGAAAAAATTCGAGGTCATGCACCGGAGAGGCAGAAAGTGATAGCCGAGGAAGTGGACAAACTCTTGAAAGCCGAATTCATTAGAGAAGTCAATTATCCTGACTGAATTTCCAACGTCGTCCTAGTCAAAAAGGCAAACGGCAAGTGGAGGATGTGTATAGACTTCAAAAAGCTGAATAAAGCCTGCCCAAAGGACAGTTACCCTCTGCCCAGAATTGATCAACTGGTGGATGCAACCTCGGACCATGAGCTTCTCACCTTTATGGACGCATTCTCCGGCTATAATCAAATTAGGATGGCGCCGAAAGATGAAGAAAAGACTGTTTTCATTACTAACCGTGGCCTTTACTGTTACAAGGTCATGCCTTTCGGCCTCAAAAATGCAGGCGCAACCTACCAACGGCTGGTGAACAAAATCTTCAAGGAGCAGATCGGCCGCAATATGGAGGTCTACGTGGACGACATGCTCGTGAAAAGCAAATCTTCCATGAACCACGTCACCGACCTCGAGGAGACCTTCGACGCCCTCCAAAAATATAAGATGAAGCTGAACCTGACTAAATGTGCTTTCGGAGTGACCTCGGTGAAGTTCCTGGGCTTCATGGTATCAGGGCGCGGAATTGAAGCCAATCCAGAGAAAATTCATGCCATCCAGGAGATGGCCGCCTCGAAGTCGATAAAAGAGGTTCAGCGCCTTACAGGGAGGGTAGCAGCCCTGAATCGCTTCGTTGCGAGGTCGGCCGAACGGTGCTTACTCTTCTTCCAAACCCTCAAGCGGCCGAAGAACTTCTGTTGCACTGCTGAGTGCCAACAGGCGTTCGAAGAGCTCAGGAGCTACCTCGGCTCGCCTCCATTGTTGGCGAAGCCCGAGCCTGGAGAGAAACTATTTTTGTACCTGGCGGTCTCCCCCATGGCTCTCGCAGCAGTCCTTGTCAAGGAAGAGGCAAAAATCCAACGGCCGATCTACTACGTCAGTCGTGCGTTGAGAGATACCGAAACCAGGTATACTAAATTAGAGAAACTAATTTACGCCCTGTTGATTGCAGCTCGGAGGCTCCGACCCTACTTTCAAGGGCACACCGTAACGTTGCTCACCGACCAACCGATCAAGGCGATTCTGCATCGGACGAATGCCTCCGGGAGGATGGCGAAATGGGCAATCGAGCTCACAGAATTCGACATCAACTATCGACCTAGACCAGTAGTGAAAGCCCAGATATTGGCAGATTTTATAGTGGAGTGCACTATCCCGGAGGAGGCCGAATCTGAACAAGACGAAATTGACGGCCTGGAGCCCCGACCGAACTCCCTCGAAGAAGAAGCAGACCCCCCTGGTTGTTTTTGGGCCCTCTATGTGGACGGGTCTTCCAACATGTCGGGCGCAGGTGCGGGCTTGATCTTGATCAGTCCAGAGGGAATCATCGCGGAGTACGCTCTGCGCTTCGAGTTCCCCGCAATAAATAATGGAGCGGAATATGAAGCTCTGATCGCAGGATTGAAGATCGTCAAAGAGTTGGGAGTAGATCGACTCCAAGTTCACAGCGACTCCCAACTAGTAGTGGGACAAGTCAGCAGAAACTACGAAGCACGGGAGGACAGCATAGCTAAGTATCTTGAAAAGGTAAAGGAGCTCGTCCCCGCCTTCAGTAGCTTCAACATCAGGCAGATTTCAAGGATGGAAAATACCAGGGCCGATCTTCTCTCCAAGCTGGCTACGCTGGCTCCAACTGAATTGCCCAAGGGTGTTCTCTTTGAAGTTCTGAAGTGCCCGAGTACGGAAGAATCGCGACCCGTGATGAAAATTGACCACGAGCCCAGTTGGATCGACCCACTGATAGCATATCTCAGAGACGGGGTTCTCCCTCATGATGCAAAAGAAGCTCGGAAGCTCAGAAATCAAGCCTCCCGATACATCCTTTATGGGGATAAGTTGTACAAGAGATCATACTCTTTGCCCCTTTTAAAATATCTCCGGCCTTCGGAAGCTGACTACGCCTTGTGGGAGGTGCATGAAGGAATCTGCGGAAGTCATTTGGGGGCTAGATCCTTGTCCCACAAGTTGCTCCGCTAAGGATATTATTGGCCGACTATGCATCGTGACTCAATTGAATACGTCAGAAAGTACGATCGATGTCAAAGATATGCAACATCCAGAGACAGCCCGCCACCGAGCTTACACCCTTGAGTGCCTCATGGCCGTTTGTGCAATGGGGGATGGATATCCTTGGATCCTTTCCCGTGGCGTCGAGGCAGAGGAAGTTTCTCCTGGTACTGATTGACTATTTCACCAAGTGGGTCGAGGCTGAACCGCTGGCGAAAATCACAGAAGCTAAAGTGCAAGACTTCGTCTGGAAGTCAATCGTTTGCAGGTTCGGCCTACCGAGAACCCTAATTACTGATAATAGGCGGCAATTCACGGGAGTGAGATTCACCGAATTTTGTGAGGACCTAAACATCTCCCACAACTTCACGTCCGTAGCCCATCCTCAGGCGAACGACGAAGCTGAAGTGATCAACAGAACTCTGCTGCAAGGGATCAAGACAAGGCTCGAAAAAGCGAAGGAAACTTGGACAGACAAACTTTATCATGTGTTGTGGGCGTACCGAACTATCCAAAGACTGCCCACGGGGGAAACCCCCTTCGCTCTAGCCTTCGGAATGGAGGCTGTTATCCCAATTGAGCTCAAGCTCCCATCGGCACGAGTCGTGGCATTCAACGAGCATCACAATTCGCTAGGTCTTAAAGCCAACCTCGACTTGCTGGAAGAAAAGCGGGAGGTAGCTCAAGTTCGGATGGCAGCCTACAGACAGAAAGTCGTCCGCTATTACAACTCCCAGGTCAAGAATAAAGTCTTTAGAGCAGGAGATCTAGTGCTTCGATGAGTCACCATCTCGCAACCTCAAGATCGAGGGAAGCTCGTCCCAAATTGAGAAAGCCCATACGAAGTCAAAGAAGTAGTCCGGCCCGAAACTTATTACCTCAAGAAGCTCGGAGGAGCAGATCTCCCGCGACCATGGAGCTCGAAAAACTTATGAATGTATTACCGATAACTTTATTTTAAATAAAAGTTTTATATCCGCATGTCTTCTCTTTTGGCGCGAGCCTATATCGACAGGACAGTCAAAACAAACCGCGTCGGGAGTTGGAGGAGAGCTTCGTCTCGACGCAATCGAAGACCTGGTTCTCCTCAGGTCGGATGGGGGGAGAGGCCCTGCAACGCCCGTATGTGCCCCCACGGCCCTGTTAGGGATAGGAGGAGAACCTCGCCCTAACTTGAACAACATCGAAGGCCCGGTTCTCCCTAGACCGGATGGGGGAGAGGCCCTGCAACGTCCGTATGTGCCCCCACAGTCATGTTAGGGACAGGAGGAGAACCTCACCCTAATTTGAGCAAAGTCGAAGGCCCGATTCTCCCTAGACCGGATGAGGGGAGAGGCCCTGCAACACCCGTATGTGCCCCCACAGCCATGTTAGGGACAGGAGGAGAACCTCGCCCTAACTTGAGCAAAGTCGAAGGCTCGGTTCTCCCTAGATCGGATGGGGGGAGAGGCCCTGCAACGCCCGTATGTGCCCCCACAGCCATGTTAGGGACAGGAGGAGAACCTCGCCCTAACTTGAGCAAAGTCGAAGGCCCGGTTCTCCCTAGATCGGATGGGGGGAGAGGCCCTATAGCACCCATACGCGCCCCCACAGTCATGTTAGGGACAGGAGGAGAACCTCGTCCTAACTTGAGCAAAGTCGAAGGTTCGATTCTCCCTAGATCGGATGGGGAGAGAGGCCCTACAGCGCCCATACGCGCCCCCACAGCCATGTTAGGGACAGGAGGAGAACCTCGCCCTAACATGAGCAAAGTCGAAGGCTCGATTACTCTGAGACTGGATAGGGGGAGAGGCCCTGCAATGCCCATCGTGCCCCCACAGCTCTATTAGGAGCGGGGGAAGAACCTCGTCCTAATACGAACTGGGATCGATTACATCAGAAGTAAGGGAAGAACATCGCCCTGGCGCCGACTAAGGTCCGGTCATCCAAGACCAGATCAGAAAAAGAGGACCTTCTCAGTGGCCCCTTCGCGCTCCCGCAACCTCACCAAGAGCAGAGGGAAAACCCTCACTCAAAAAAGAAAAAAGAAAAATGGGAGGGGAGTTAAAAAGGAAAGCGACGGACTACGTCAGCGACGAATGGAAAACAAACAGCATCAAAGATGCAGGAAACCTCGTCCCAGCAAGGATTGGGGTTCTTATCAAAATCTCCGACCTTCAAGAAAACTCTCAACACAGGTCCGAGATAAGACGACTTCCTCAGGGTGATGGGAAGCTCGGACCTCCTAGCTTGAACTCTGAAAGGAGGCATCAAACTCGAGCGGCCCCGGACAAATCTGCGGCCATGGACGAAAGGATGAATCAATGCGACGACAATCGGATACCTCCGAATGGCATCGATTTCGAGCAAGGCAAAAGCCGAAAGAAGCTCGGCAAGCGACAATTCAACACATGAGTAAAAGAGGTAGCGAAAAATTTTCTTCTCATGTTATTTATTAAATATGCATTACAGAGCCATTAAGGCTGAAGAAAAAGGATGACTGGAAAAGCGAGCCGATGCGACAACGACCAGTAACCTCCGGACGACGTCAAAAAAAAAAAAAAAAAAAAAAGAAGAAGAAAAAGAAGGGAATACAACAATAACAATGGTGAATGAAAGAAGTTCGGCAGGCGGCAATTCGATGCAAAGTGCGGATGAAGTAACAAAATCTCCTTCTCATTCTCGATTAACAAGGTGTACGTTACAAGGCCCTGGGGGTCGAGGAAAAAGAACATTACTACAAGACTCAAAAGGAACAAGTTGGGGACCACTTCAAGCTCTCGACTCCTCCCTCCGGCTCCATCCTTTTCAGTAGTATTTTTCAGCCCGTGTGATAAACCCCTCGGCTCTCGCCCCCCGCCTCGCACCGCTCCATTGCCGAAACCCCAACCCTAGGGGGAAAAGGGGGGATAGAACTCAAAAGACAGCGATGGCGACAGCAGCGACGACGACGACCTGCATCAGAAGGAAACAAGATTGTCCCGGAGGCCACGATGACGCCAGAGGCATGCACCACCACCGTGTGCTCCAGGACAACCACCGTCCTAGGTACTTCGGCAAGGTCGGCATGCGCTACTTCCACCGTCCCCGCAACAAGTTCTACTGCCCCACCGTCAGCGCCGACTGCTTCTGGTCCCTCGGCCCCGACGACATCAAGAATCCCACCACAGTTTGAGATGACAACTCTACCCCCTTGACCGGTGTCACCCCGTTCAACTACTCCGAAATTCTCGAGTGGAACGCGCTCACCGGTTGTTTCCGTTATTAAATCCCTGTTGTTGAAGGAATTCTCCCTCGAGCCCCCTTTGAGGTGGTGGGAACCCCCAGTGACAGTTCGACAGTCAGAGAATTCGCAGGCCGCTGTTTTCCCCCTCCTACTCCTCTTGATCCGTGGCATCCTCTCGAGGTTGGCCTTCGGGGCAGAAGTCCCGGTGGGAGAACCCCTCGAAGGGGCTCGGAAGACTGAAGGCGGTGGGGAGCCGGTGGAGATGGTGAAGACTGACGCGAAGAGTGCTTAGAGTCCAAAAGGGCGCCGATGGAGTGACTAAATTCTCAGGTAGAAAAAAGGTGTCAACTCTCAGGCGAAGTGAAGCCCCTGGAGGGAAGGAGGGGGCTTAAATAAGCGACGGGGCCTGGCGCAGTTATGGTGGCGGATATCTCTAAGTCCACCAGCGCCCGCCACATGTCCCACTCACCGTGATGTAGGGCTAGCTGCTAGCGGAACCATTATGGTGTGGCACTTAGGACTACGCTCCGGGGGGAATTCTGAAAGGACTCTTCGGATCGCCCTAATCGAAAAAAGACTCCAGCACGCGCGCATTAAATGCCAAGATTTCTGAGGGCGGTCGTGTGCGGAATTCAAGAAAATGACTTCGGCTGTGAAAATTTTTCTACACTTTCTTCACTCGAAACTCGAACTCGAAAGTAGGGAGACTGGTGTTGGGTATAAAATCCCTCCAGCCGAAGTTCGTGTCAGGAGTGACCACTCGAAGATTCTACCAGCGTCCAACCTTCGGCGACATCTCTCCGACGATTGATTTATGTCACAAATTGACATAAAAAGTATCAATTAATATCTAAATTTTTTAACTTTATTAGGAAATTGATACTTGTTATTATATTTTGCAGAAGAAGAGGTCATCAATAAAAAAAACAAGAAAAGAGGATTCCAACGATATAAATTTTACGCAAAATGGAGTTAAATTGACCCAGGAATTGAAGAATGAAGAAAGAAGACTCAATTGGGTCAAACCCGAGTCAAATCAAGTCAAAATTAGTCAAAAATCAACTGATTTGGTGATCTGGTTAGCCGCCTGGTCCACAGCAACAGGCGCCTGGACCATGGACCCATCGGCGCACCATAAACCAGCCAATCAGCGAGTCTCGGCTCACCGCAACGCATCGCGAGCCCGATCCACGCGCGCGGTCCAGGGCTCATGAGGAGAGAGAAGAAGGTCCGAAGGGCAACCTAGTAACTTCACATCACTCGATGGTCCGATCTTCTCTGATCAAGATCCAACGCTCTACATTTTTGCGCCATCGGATGGCCACCATCGCAGCCGGTCAAGATCCAACCGTAATCAAGGCAATTGCAAGAATCAATAAATACTAGGACAACACGGGATACTTCTGCAGCGCGATCCAACGGACGAAATCTTCCAGCGCCTTGATCGGATGGTCCGCGACGTATCCGACCTGATCCCATCTCTGCAGTGCGATCCAACGACAGCGCTTCACCCAGATCATGATCCGACGGCCCAGAATCGCTCCCGGCTTGATTTATTAGATGAATTGGGTCCTTTAGATGAAGATCGGACGGCTGAAACAATTTCTAGGATTTCTTGATGGATTTAAGTGCTTTTTGAGCGAGATTTGAGCCTCTAAACCCTCCTAACAGCCCTCTAAAACCTCTTAGTCCCACATCTAAAGTTTTAAAAACCTTATAACCCCCAAATGCCTATAAAAAGCCCCCAAAGGCCCTTATTTTAATGATTCTGGCCTTCCGATCAAGCTTGTAACCCTAGATAGTGGGGTTTTTAGCTTTCTTCTCAAGCCTCGAGCTTTGAAATTTTTGTAATAAATTTTTTTTTTTATATAAAATCTTATTTTTATATAATTTTATCTCTTTACATTATGCAATTTATTTTTTTTGCAATTAGGATAGTTTAATTTATGCAATTTAATTTTATGCAATTAGGTTAGTTTAAATTATGCAGTTTAAATTTATGCAATTAGGATAGTTTAATTTATGAAATTAGGGTAGTTTATTTTTCTGCATTTAAATTTTGCAAGTAGATTTAGATCATGTCTAGCTAAGCATCCCTTCTAGGGTTTGCGATGAAGCTAGATCATGAGTAGGGGTTTTACATAGGATTCTTTCTTTTTCTTAGGGTTTCTTTTTCTTCCTCTTTTGTCAAAAATTTTTGATGAACTACAGTTGGGTCAGAGTCCCTTTATAGTTCATGCTTGATTCAGTGCATAGGAGGAGAAAACCCTAAGGGATCCTAGTTACTACTCCCCTGTAAAGAATCTTGATGGGTTATCGTTGGACCTTAGTCCCTTCATAATCTATGCTTGGGAAAGCCAAGAGGAGTAGTCATTAGGATCAATAAGAAAAATTCTAAGTAGAATTTCCTAATCTAGATCTAGTGGATTCAAAAACCCTAGATCCTTAGTCTTATTGTCTTTAGCAAACAACTTTCGATTTTCGATTTTCGTTAAAGCTCGCTTGAGCATAGATTTGAAAATTATTTTTAAACCAAGTCTCTGTGGGATCGATCCATACTCGCTGGTCGTGCTACTCTGCACACTGTGCGCTTGCGATTTTATTTACAAATTTTAAGATTTGCACATCAAATTTTTGACGCCGTTGCCGGAGATTTGGCGTTTTAAATTATTTTCAAATATTTGTTCTTCGTGCTTTATAACTCTCTTTCTTTTTCCTTTAGGTTTCTAGATTTAGTTGGTGATTGCTGGAAAACTCAGGTACACTTATAATTTTTCTTTTATTATTTTTAGTTAATTACTTTTCCTTTTAGACCTAATCATTTGAATTTACTTAATCATAAAAAAAATAATAAAACAAAACAAAAGACATTTCATAATCGTGAAGAAAATATTAAAATAAAAAAAAAATTCTAAATTAAAATCTTTTACATTCTTGGTCATCTTGTTTATTTGCATTTGCATTTTCATAATTAATCTAAGGGCATCAACCCATTAACAAGATAAGGTGAGGATTTCATTACCCTTCCTTAGCCCAAAAACCATCTCCATCATATTGCATTACCTAGACCTTTAATCTTAAAATCAATTAGACGTCAACCTTAAGGAATTCGAGCTCAATAGGACAAGGAACCCTAAGAGTTCTACCAAGTTTGAGTTGTTTGATTAGTTGGTGTCTAGGCAAGTCTCTGAGGGTGGTTTGTTAAATTGGTTCAGTTGCTGGCCTGACCAACTCGTTTGGTGTCTGGAAAGGTAACGATGAGTGAACCTCCCACCTCTTATACTTACCTGGCTAACTAGTTGATCAATCTCCACTTGGAAGGCTTGAAGGGTCATCTTGGAATAGTTAGGAGCTGTCTAGATTTAGATTAACCCTAGGATAGATTGAGTTTAATTTATTGTTTCACTTGTTTGATAAAAAAAAAATTATTAAAATTTAAATTAATTTGGTTACTTTTCTTTAGATTTAGGACTCCTTAGGATCTTTTCTTTAGAACTTTTTTTTTTCTTTCTTTTTCTTATACATAAAAATTTTATAAAAAAAATTGTATAAACATCGAGAACCGTACACCTCGTGTGTGGAGAAGAGTGTCGGGTCATCTAGTTAGAATTGAGTCAATTCCTGTTGTTCCAATGGCTGAACCAATCCAACCCATGACCCTTAAGGATTTGTGTTATCCAGTTGGCTCCATCCAACTATCTCGTATCAGGTTGCCACAACCCACAGCTAACAATTTTGAAATCAAACCTCAAATCATAAATATGCTTCCAAAATTTACAGGATTAGAGGATGCTTATATATTTATTAGAGAATTTGAGGAGGTATGTGCAACCATGAAACTGCAATTAACAGAGGATGAGGTCAAACTTAGATTAATCAACTTTGCCCTTAAGGATAATGCTAAGAAGTGGCTTTATAGTCTGCCAAACCATTCTGTCACTATCTGGGAGGGCTTTGTGAGAATATTTTTGAAAAAGTATTTCTCCCATCATAAAACAGTTAGGATTAGGAATGAAATAAATCAATTTTACCAACTAGCTGGTGAATCATTTTGGAAGTACTTTGATCGTTTCAAGAATCTTTTGACCCAATGCCCACACCATGGAATAAAAACTTGAAGACTATGCCAGATCATCTATGAGGGGTTAGATTCAAACTCAAGAACCATGCTAGAGTCCATGTGCCAAGGCCAATTTATGGACAAAGAAACTACTGAAGGTTGGCAATTCTTAGAAGACCTAGCCGAGAAAAATTTACAGTGGAAAACAACTAGGGAACCTGATAAAGCTACACCTTCAAGAGGAGGAATGCATCAAATTCAGCCAACCCTAGCATCAGAGGCCAAGATTGCAACCTTAACACGTAGATTGGAAGCCTTAGAATTACAGAGACCAGCCAATGTAAATCAAATATCTGCACTCATGTGTAAAGGATGCAATGCACCAGACCATGTCTTAGAAAAAAGTTCCTACTCGAATGAGTGTGCACAGGTGAATGCTACCTATCAAGGACCATTGAACAATCCTTATGCACCCACATATAACCCAGGTTGGAGGAATCATCCAAATTTCTCATGGTCCCAGAATCCTAATGTAGGCAATCCAAATTTCAATCAGCAAAATCTAAGGTCTAACCCAGTGATGAACAACCCGTCAGGCTTTCATGATAATGACAAGAAAATTACCTCTTTAGAGAAAAGCCTAGAAGCCATGATGAAGACACATACTAGCTTTATGCAAACCACGGGTCAACTCATAAATAATAACACCCAAGCTATAGCCCGTCTGGAAATGCAAGTAAGTCAGCTGGCTTCGACCATTAGTGAACGAGAACATGGTAGGTTACCTAGCCAACCTGAGCCAAATCCTAGGAACCAAAATGGTCCACGACCCCAACAAGAAAACCAAGTTAATGGTGTAAATGCCATTCATACCTTAAGATCGGGAAAATAAATAGACAATAAGGTAGTTGCACTTGATGATATAGAGGACTCATCTGTCGAGTCACCTTCTAAAACTACTACCTTTCAACCTCAAGTACCAGAAACTGAAAATTTACCTAGTCCAGTACTTAAAAGTCCTAGAGCTCCTTTTCCAAACAGACTGAAATCCAATAAATTTGAACATTTAGACAAAATTTTAGAGGTATTTAAACAAGTCCAAGTTAATATTCCTCTTTTAGATATAATCCATCAGGTTCCAACTTATGCCAAATTTTTAAAAGATCTTTGCACTAGGAAAAGGACCACTAATATACCAAAGAAAGTATTTTTGGCTGCAAGTGTCAGTTCATACCTATCTAGCCATGTGCCAATTAAATATAAGGACCCTGGAGCTCCAATAATTTTTTGTGTTATTGGAGAAACCAATATAAAAAAGGCCTTGCTAGATCTAGGAGCTAGTGTGAATATCCTTCCATATTCGGTGTATGAGCAATTAGGATTAGAAAAACTTCAACCTACTGGGATCACATTACAGTTAGCCGATAGATCTCTCAGGATCCCTAAGGGAATGGTCGAGGATGTTCTGATAAAGGTTAAAAATTTTATTTTTTCTGTAGATTTTATTATTTTAGAGACTGAGCCAGTTGCGAATCCTAAAGGACATATACCTGCCATTTTAGGAAGATCATTCTTAGCTACGGCCAATGCTGAAATCAATTATCGAAATGGTCTAATGAAGTTATCCTTTGGGAATATGACCATTGAGCTTAATGTTTTTAACTTAGAACAGGAATCCTCTTCTCATGCTGATGTCAATGTAGTCCAAGATGGTATTTATGAATCCATTGACATTAGTGATGATGAAGTCGACCTAGAGTCTAACCCCTGGTTAATCCATGAGTCTGAGGATGTCAATGAAATACTTAAAGAAAATCAGATTAATCAGGAATCGACACTTCCTACTGAACCAATCATTGAGATGGTGAAATCATCACCTAAACTATTGATAGAGGAAGCACCCATTTTAGAACTGAAACCCCTCCCAGAACATCTCAAGTATGCATATCTAGGATCCAAAGAAATTTTGCCTGTAATTATTGCATCAGACCTAGATCTCAAGTAAGAGGAGGAGTTAGTGTCAGTTCTAAAAGCAAATCAAGAAGCAATAGGTTGGACCATAGCAGATATCAAAGGAATAAGCTCTTCTATAGTTCAACATAGAATATACTTAGAGGAAGAGGCTAAACCAACAAGAGAAGCCCAAAGAAGGCTTAATCCAGCTATGAAGGATGTTGTTAAAAAGGAGATTCTGAAACTCCTAGATAGTGGAATAATTTATCCTATTTCTGATAGCTCTTGGGTAAGCCCAGTTCAAGTAGTACCCAAGAAATCTGGGGTAACAGTGGTCCAAAATGATGCAAACGAACTTATCCCAACTAGGACCCAAACGGGATGGAGGGTCTGTATAGACTATAGAAAGTTGAATACTGCGACAAGGAAAGATCACTTTTCTTTACCATTTATTGATCAAATGTTGGAAAGACTAGCCGGACAAGAGTTTTACTGTTTTCTTGATGGATACTCCAGTTACAACCAGATCCCCATAGCCGCTGAAGATCAAGAAAAGACTACATTCACCTGTCCATTTGGTACTTTTGCCTATAGACGAATGCCCTTTGGACTATGTAATGCTCCGGCAACCTTCCAGAGATACATGATCAGCATATTTTCAGATATGATAGAATGATTTCTAAAAATTTTTATGGATGACTTTTTTGTTTTTGGCCTAACCTTCTCCGAGTGTCTGAATCACCTGCAATTAGTTCTAGAACGATGTAAGGAGAAGCACTTAGTTCTCAACTGGAAAAAATGTCAGTTTATGGTCAAACAGGGAATAGTTCTTGGCCATGTCATTTCTAAAAAGAGGATTGAAGTAGACAAGACCAAAATAGATCTAATTGCAAGTCTTCCATCACCTAAATCTGTGAAAGAAATACGTTCATTTTTAGGTCATGCTGGATTCTATAGAAGGTTTATTGCCAACTTTAGCAAAGTAGCACGTCCACTGACTAATCTTTTGGCAAAGGATACCAAATTTGAATTTACTCATGAGTGCTTGGAATCTTTTGAATTTTTAAAAAAAGTACTTGTATCAGCTCCAATCATTCATCCTCCTGTCTGGTCTGAACCATTTGAATTAATGTGTGATGCGTCCGATCATGTTGTGGGCGCAATCTTAGGTCAACAGATAAATAAGCTGCCTATAGTGATATATTATGCAAGTAAAATCTTAAATGATGCGCAGCTTAACTACACCACAACTGAGAAGGAGTTTCTTGCCATTGTCTTTACTTTAGAGAAATTTAGATCTTATTTGGTTGGGACCCATACCATTGTTTACACTGATCACTCAGCCATTAGACATCTCCTAGCAAAGAAGGATGCCAAGGCACGCTTAATCAGATGAATTTTGCTCCTTCAAGAATTTGACCTAGAAATTAGGGACAAGAAAGGCACTGAGAACGTTGTAGCAGATCATTTGTCCTGAATTCCAGTCGCACCATCTAGTGAACCACCCATCAATGAATCTTTCCCAGATGAGCAACTCATGTCTGTGTCTACTGAACCTTGGTTTGCTGATATTATAAATTATTTAGCCATAGGTAAGATACCTTCTCATTGGACTAAGCAGGATAAATATAAATTTTTTGCCCAAGTGAAGTATTTCATTTGGGATGATCCTTATCTTTTTAAACAATGTCCTGATCAAATTATTAGAAGGTGTATCCCAGATAACGAAGTCATGAATATTTTATCTTTTTATCATGATCGAGCATGTGGGGGTCACTTCGCGTCTAAGAAAACTGCTGCTAAGGTTCTCCAATGTGATTTTTATTGACCCAATTTGTTTAAGGATGCTCATGAATATTGTAAAAGTTGTGCTCAATGTCAGAAAATGGGTCGAATCACCAAGCGACACATGATTCCACTCAACCGAATCTTGGTAGTTGAAGTTTTTGATGTTTGGAGGATCGATTTCATGGGATCATTTCCAAATTCCTTTGGAAATGAATATATTCTAGTAGCAGTTGATTATGTTTCAAAATGGGTAGAAGCAATTGCATGTAGAACACCCGATAGCAAAATGATCATTAAGTTTCTTAAAGAAAATATTCTCTCCCGTTTCGGTATTCCTAGGGCAATCATTAGTGATCGGGGAACCCATTTTTGTAACCGACCTTTTGCAACATTGATGAAAAAGTATAATGTCACCCACAAATTGGCCACACCATATCATCCTCAAACTAGTGGGCAAGTTGAAGTGTGAAACCGACAAATCAAACAGATCCTGAAAAAAACTGTTAGTGCCAATAGAAAGGATTGGTCTTTGAAATTAATTGATGCACTTTGGGCATACCGAACCGCTTTCAAGATCAATCTAGGAATGTCTCCTTATAGGATTGTGTTTGGTAAACCATGTCACTTGCCTACTGAGATAGAACACAAAGTCATGTGGGCCATCAAACAACTAAATACAAATTTGAACGACGCTGGAAACCATAGGAAGCTTCAGTTGAATGAATTAGAAGAACTTAGAAATGAAACCTATGAAAATACAAGAATATACAAGGAACGAACCAAAGCATTTCATAATCAATCAATTATGAGAAAAACTTTCAATATCGGACAAAAGGTGCTCTTATATAACTCTAGATTACATCTATTTCCAGGAAAGCTTTGGTCTAGATGGACAGGACCATTTTTAGTAAAGGAAGTCTTTTCACACGGAGCTGTTGAGATAGAAAACCCAAGTAATGGTGTTATCTTTAAAGTTAATGGTCAATGATTAAAACCATTCTTGAAATTACCTGTCGAGACTGTTGAAGATGTCATGGTTCTTTATGAACCAACTTATTCTGATTAAATTGTTTCGAGGTTTGATCTGGCTGAAGACATAAAACTTAGCACTTCTGGAAGGCAACCCAGCTTATTTAATTTCTAATGCTTTCTTTGTTTTCAGTTTGCTTAGGACAAATAAATTAGATAAACTCCATTGGAGATAATGTCGGTCAAGTTGGGGGTGGCTCCCTGATCAGAAGGCTGCAGGAATTTGTCAAGAAGCTGCTACTCCAGTGAACAAAATCAGGTGTTATCATTTTCTTTTCCTTCCACTATGAGTTATTTCTTACATTTAATATATTAAAAAAATTTTTTTGAAATAAATTAATCTAAAAAAGAAATAAGAGTAAGTTAGAAAGTATTTGCTAATAAATGTAGTGAGTCACGGAGAAGATTAGCTGGTTAGACTCTTGGTGGCCTAGGTCATTTAAAGACTATTAGCACTTCCAATTGCACATGCACACTAACAAGGTAAAGTAGGTGTTAATTGTAAGGCCAATTAAGGATTTGAGTATTATTTAAATTAGATAATTTTCTCTACACCCCAATTGAAGAAATTTGAATTTAAGGAAAGAGCTACCTGCCTGAAATAAAATGCAAAACACAGAGTAAATGTGGATTGCCCTAAGCCTAGTAACCGGGTCTCTTCACCTAAGTCAAGTATTGAGATTCACGTCAAACGGTGGTGGGAAGGTCAGGTTGCTCAGCAAAAAAAAAAAAAAAAAAAATAGTGTGAAAGCTACCTTAGTTCTTTGTTTAATCTGGGGTGTATAGAAAATTAATCGAACTAAGTTATGAAAAATGATACAATTGGCCTGTACAAGTTAACACTGAAATACTAAGTTAGTTATCACTCACACAAGTGCTATAAAACTTTAAGTGTACTCTAAGAAAGCTCCTAAGTAGACTGACTACCGATTCTAATTCGAAGCTCATTACTTAGTAATACTAGAAAACTTCTTGAATTTCGATCTTAAATTAATTTGCAAAGGAAGGATCTTTTTGGAATATGATCTTATTTTGGTACATTGCTAAGGGACTAGCAATGATTAAGTTGGGGGGTATGATTTATATCACAAATTGACATAAAAAGTATCAATTAATATCTAAATTTTCTAATTTATTAGAAAATTGATACTTGTTATTATATTTTGCAGAAGAAGAGGTCATCAATAGAAAGAACAAGGAAAGAGGATTCCAACGACGTAAATTTTACGCAAAACGGAGTTAAATTGACCCAAAATTGAAGAATGAAGAAAGAAGACTCAATTGGGTCAAACCCGAGTCAAATCAGGTCAAAATTAGTCAAAAATCAACTGATTTGGTGATCTGGTTAGCCGCCTGATCCACAGCAACAGGCGCCTAGACCATGGACCCATCGGCGCACCATAAACCAGCCAATCAGCGAGTCTCGGCTCACCGCAACGCATCGCGAGCCCGATCCACGCACGCGGTCCAGGGCTCATGAGGAGAGAGAAGAAGGTCGAAGGGCAACCTAGTAACTTCACATCACTCGATGGTCCGATCTTCTCTGATCAAGATCCAACGCTCCACATTTTTGCGTCATCGGACGGCCTCCATCGCAGCCGGTCAAGATCCAACCGTAATCAAGGCAATTGCAAGAATCAATAAACACTAAGACAACACGGGATCCTTCTGCAGCACGATCCAACGGACGAAATCTTCCAGTGCCTTGATCGGATGGTTCGCGACGCATCCGACCTGATTTCATCTCTGCAGCACGATCCAACGGCAGCGCTTCACCCAGATCGTGATCCGACGGCCCAGAATCACTCCCGGCTTGATTTATTAGATGAATTGGGTCCTTTAGATGAAGATCGGACGGCTGAAATAATTTCTAAGATTTCTTGATGGATTTAAGTACTTTTTGAGCGAGATTTGAGCCCTTAAACCCCCTAACAGCCCTCTAAAATCTTAGTCCCACATCTAAAGTTTTGAAAACCTTATAACCCCCAAATGCCTATAAAAAGCCCCAAAGGCCCTTGTTTTAATGATTCTGGCCTTCCGATCAAGCTTGTAACTCTAGATAGTGGGTTTTTAGCTTTCTTCTCAAGCCTCGAGCTTTGAATTTTTGTAATAATTTTTTTTTTATATAAAATCTTATTTTTATGTAATTTTATCTCTTTACATTATGCAATTTATTTTTCTTGCAATTAGGATAGTTTAATTTATGCAATTTAATTTTATGCAATTAGGTTAGTTTAAATTATGCAGTTTAAATTTATGCAATTAGGATAGTTTAATTTATGCAATTTATTTTATTATTAGGTTAGTTTAATTATGCAGTTTAAATTTATGCATTAGGATAGTTTAATTTATGAAATTATGTAGTTTATTTTTCTGCATTTAAATTTTGCAAGTAGATTTAGATCATGTCTAGCTAAGCATCCCTTCTAGGGTTTGCGATGAAGCTAGATCATGAGTAGGGGTTTTACATAGGGTTCTTTCTTTTTCTTAGGATTTCTTTTTCTTCCTCTTTTGCCAAGAATTTTTGATGAACTACAGTTGGGTCAGAGTCCTTCATAGTTCATGCTTGATTCAGTGCATAGGAAGAGAAAACCCTAAGGGATCCTAGTTACTACTCCCCTGTAAAGAATCTTGATGGGTTATCGTTGGGCCTTAGTCCCTTCATAATCTATGCTTGGGAAAGCAAGAGGAGTAGTCGTTAGGATCAATAAGAAAAATTCTAGATAGAATTTTCTAATCTAGATCTAGTGGATTCAAAAACTCTAGATCCTTAGTCTTATTGTCTTTAGCAAACAACTTTTGATTTTCGATTTTCGTTAAAGCTCGCTTGAGCATAGATTTGAAAATCGTTTTTAAACCAAGTCTCTGTGGATCGACCCGTACTCACTGGTCGTGCTACTCTGCACACTGTGCGCTTGCGGTTTTATTTACAAATTTTAAGATTTGCACATCACCTAGAGGGACCAACTCTTTATGGGCCAGGTCTGGGCCCAGGATAGGTGAGATTAGGTCAAGTCATAGGTGTATATGGGCTTGGGTTAACCTAATCTCCCATAGAGTTGGTCAAGGGAGTTTTGGGTTTGGGTCACTTGACCTTGTGTTTATATATACATGCACTGTATAGGTTTGATTAAGCCAAGAAATATGAAAATTTTTTCTGCCAAGTTTCTCTCTCTTCTCCCTCTCTCTTCAGCTATTCTCCACGCCCCAGGAGCAAGAAACCCTAGGGTTTCTTGCCGCCAGGTCCATAGAAGGCAGGAAAAGCAAGGGAGGCGCTAGGGTTTTGAACCCCACCCCCTTTGTGCCGCCAACCATATTGCCTCTCCCTCTCGTACAGCCATCCAAACATCAGGTCCAGAACTTGAAATCTCTTGCTACGAGGTTGGTACAAGTTTCTTTCAGATCTGGAGTTGATCTGAGATCGTTTGAGGCGCGGGTGAGATCTCCATCAACAGATCTACAGGAAAGGCTGCAGCAGGACAGATCTGCAAGGTCTGGTTCTATCTACCTTCTTCTCTATCTAGAACACCCCGATTTAAGATCTACAAATTGAAAGACCTCGATCCAGGCCTGATCTGGTTGGGTACCAGATCTTGGATTTTTTAGAGGTGATCTTAGAGGCGTTCTTCATCTGAAATGAAATGCTAACGAAGAAGATAGCAACCAGGCTGATTTCATCAAGGACCTTCGATCGAGTCCAGAAGTCTCCAGATTTGTTCGTTGCTAGTTCTGCTGCACCCAAGGTCCGTGGGAGGAGCCAAGATCATGCTCCAATAGTTGGTATCAGAGCCACAGTGGTGAGGAAGTGGTTCCAAGCGCGAGAAGTTGAAGATCCCAAGTGCTAAAAATTTTCAGCAAGGTACCATAAAGGTATATTCTACACTTCTTGATTTTATATCGCTTGTTTGGCTTAGATCCAGTCATGGGCAGCAATATGAAGGTCGATTTTGAGAAGTCTGATGGCAAGAAAAATTTTTTCATGTGAAAAATCCAGGTGGAGGATCTTCTGGTGCAAGCAGATCTGGATCAGGCTTTGGATGAGAAGCCTGAGGGAATGACAGATAGACAGTGGGCATCGTTGGAGAAGAAAGCATGCTCGGTGATCAGATGATGTTTGGCGGATGCAGTGTTGTATTCGGTGCTGGAAGAAAAGACCCCGAAGGGCCTTTGATCGAAGTTGCACACCATATATATGGGGAAGAATATGTGCAACAAGCTAATGCTGAAGAAGAAGTTGTACAGTCTTCGGATGCAGGAGGGATCTGATGTGATTGGCCACATTTAGAGGTTCGACCAGTTGTGCACGGAGTTGATGAATATCAGGGTGAAGCTGGTTGAGGAGGACAAGTCCCTATTGCTTTTGTGTTCATTGCCAGGATCATATGACTCTTTGGTGACTACACTGCTCTACGGCAAGGAGACTCTGAAATATGAGGACATGGTCTCAGTGCTGAGGTCTAATGGGCAAAGAAAAAAGTTGACCAGAGATCGAGCTCCCCAGGAGGGTTTGGTAGTAGGGGAGAAGACAGGTAGAGACAGAGGCAGAAGCAAGTCCAGAGGGCGGTCCAAGTCCAGGAAGGGAAAAAAAGAGATGAAATGCTTCAAGTGCAATGAGTTCGGACACTTCAAGTGAGAATGTCCACTATGGAAGAGCAAGAAGGGAGAAAGAAGTAGCTCAGAATCAGTGAGTACAGTTGCTGGGCAGCAGGTGGAGGATGATCTATTTATGGTATCAGATGGTCACAGGCATTACACAGAGGAGTGGACACTAGACTCTGCATGCTCACATCACTACACACCACACAGATCTTGGTTTGCGACATACACCAAGACAGATAAGAGATCAGTGACTCTAGGTGACAATCATCCTTACAAGGTGGCTGGGATAGGGACAATCAGGGTGAGGATGTTTGATGGGATTGTGAGGATATTGACAAATGTAAAGCACATCCCGGAGCTGGAAAAGAATCTGGTGTCACTAGGCTACTTGGAGCACAGTGGATACAACTTCAACAGTAGGGCTAGAAGCGGAGTATTAAACATCTCCAATGGAGCTATGATGGTGATGAGAGGCAGGAGGTTGGACAATAATCTCTATCGCATGGAGGGATCTATGGTGACCGGAGAGTCTGATGCAGCAGTTGCAGCACAGGACCAGCAGGGGGCTTACAAGATGTGGCACTACCGCCTAGGCCACATGGGTGACAAGGGGCTGAGGGAGTTGAGTAGGAGAGGACTAATCTTTGATCTGGAGGATGGCGCTACAGAGGAGATCTGTGAGCCTTGCCAGATGAAAAAGTAGAGGAGAGTTCAGTTCAATATCAGTACAACCCGTAGTGCAGCCCCTTTGGAGTTAGTACACACGGATGTGTGGGGACCAGCCCCAGTTTCAGCTAGGAATGGGGCCAGATACTTCATGATCCTGATTGATGATTTCTCAAGAAAACTCTGGATTTACTTCATGAGAGAGAAGTCAGAGGTCTTCACCAAGTTCAAGATCTGGAGAGCTGAGATGGAGGAGCAGGGGAGGAGCGTGAAGTGTCTGAGGTCAGACAATGGTGGGGAGTACACCAGCATAGAGTTTCAGGACTACTGTGAGGAGTGTGGGATCAGGAGATACTTCTCAATTAAGGAGACTCCACAGCAAAATGGGATGGCCGAGAGGATGAACAGAATACTTCTGAAAAAGGCACGATGCATGAGGTTGCAGGCAGGGCTTCCAAAGGCGTTCTGGGTTGATACAGTTGACGCAGCGGGTTACTTGATCAATCGGTCACCTCATACCAGGTTGGATGGCAGGCTTCCAGAGGAGGTGTGGTCTGGGAGGATAGTTGGGTTGGTATTTGGGTGCATGGCCTATGTGCACATTGGAGCTGGTGAGCGGAGCAAGCTAAACGCCAGATCACGCAAGACGGTGTTTCTAGGCTATCCGCGAGGAGTTAAGGGATACAGACTGTGGGATCCCTTGGAAAAGAAGGTCATCATTAGTCGGGATGTGACTTTTGATGAGGAGTCAGTCCTACGGAGGCGAGCAGGCATGAAAGAGTAGCAGGAGCAGGAGGAGGTCCAGCAGGGTGATACTGGACAACTTACCTCTTTGATTTTGCCTCTTGCAGGTACTACGGGAGGACATGACATTTAGGTGGAGAACCTACCTAAGGTGTCTCCACAGGTGGAGAGGACTCGGACGGATGATCGAGGCGAAGAGGTCCAGCAGGAGTGAGCTGGACCGAGGACTGATATCGGTGTTGCCCTACACAAGCCCAAGAGGACCATCAGGCAACCAGACTGATATGGCTTCGAGGAGACACTGTCATATGCCCTGGTGACAGTGAATGGAGATCCATATACGTATCAGGAGGCTATTGAGAGCTAGGATAGAGAGCGATGGGTCCAGACGATGTCCGAGGAGATGTAGTCTCTCCACCAGAACCAGATATGGCGATTGGTGCAGTTGCCACAGGGGAAGAGGCCCATTGGCTGCAAATGGATTTACAGTCATAAGGAAGGGCCTTCAGAGCAGGGAGGTATCAGATTCAAGACGAGGTTAGTGGCTAAGGGATACTCCCAGAAGGAAGGCATCGACTTCAGCGAGGTCTTCTCTCCCGTCGTCAGATATACTTCCATCAGAGTGTTGCTGAGCATTGTAGCATCTCAGGATTTAGAGCTGGAGCAGATGGATGTCAAGACGGCATTCCTCCATGGACATTTGGAGGAGAAGATTTACATAAAGCAGCCACCCGATTTCAGGGATCCAGGATCAGAAGGAAAGGTTTGTTTGTTGCAGAAGTCGCTGTACGGACTGAAACAGTCGTCGAGGTAATGGTACAAGCGGTTCGACTCCTATGTGCGCATCATTGGACTTTTCAGGTGCGAGTTTGATCTCTGTGTTTATGTTCAGTCTCTTGAGGATGGTTCTAGGGTGTTCCTACTCTTGTATGTGGATGACATGCTTATAGCATGCAAGAGTAGGAAGGTTGTGCAGGATCTGAAGGCATCCTTATCTCAGGAGTTTGAGATGAAGGATTTGGGCCCTGCAAGGAAGATCCTAGGCATGGAGATTTTCAGAGACCGAGCCCGGAGGGTGCTGCATCTATCTCAGGGGGGCTACATATAGAAGGTCTTAGAGAGGTTCGGGATAAAGGGAGCAAAGCCGGCAGAGCTGCCACTTGCCGGTCACTTCAGACTCTCGAAGACCATGGCGCCACAGACTGAGGTGGAGGCTCAGGAGATGGAGACGGTTCCTTATGCTTCAGGAGTTGGGAGCTTAATGTATGCGATGGTCTGTTGTAGGCCAGACATCGCTCATGCAGTGAGTCAGGTTAGCAGGTTCATGGCGCAGCCTGACAGGAAGCACTGGAGAGCTCTGAAGTGGATATTCAGATACCTGACGGGTTCAGTTGGAGTTGGCATCTGCTACGAACAGTGAGGAGGTGCAGTGGGATACTCTGACATGTCCAGGGAGGCTCAGAGACTGATTGACGGTTATGTAGATGCAGACTTCGGTGGAGATGTGGATACCCAGAGGTCTACGACAGGCTTCATCTTTAGCCTGTATGGAGGTCCTATTTTTTAGAGATCGAGTCTGCAGCCTATCACGGCCCTATCCACTACAGAGGCAGAGTACATCGGGCTGACAGAAGTAGCTAAGGAGGCAATTTGGCTGAAGGGTTTGTTGACGGAGATGGGCCTTACTCAGGAGGCCATTAGAGTGCACTGTGACAGTCAGAGTGTACTTCTATTAGCACAGAACTCAGTCTATCATGCAAGGACAAAGCACATCGACATTCGGTATCATCGGATCAGAGATCTTGTGGAGGATGGTGAGGTGGAGCTGGTAAAGGTACACACCAAGGAGAACCCAGCTGATGCACTTACAAAGGTACTTCCACGAGACAGCTTTCAGAGATGTGTTGAGCTAATTCGGCTGATGGACAAAGTGGAGCTGGTTGAGGCCTTGAGACATCAAGGTGGAGATTGTTGTGATCTAAGTGGTGTGCCCAAGGCCCAGGAGACCAAGGCTAAGGCCAAGGTCCATCATTCATGAGGGCTTCATGGAAGCTCTAGGGCTAGTTTGGCCCTAGATTGAAAGGCTATGGGCCTTTCGGATTCTTGAGGTCTAGGTTATGTGGGCCTCAATGGACCAACTCTTTATGGGCCAGGTCTGGGCCCAGGATAGGTGAGATTAGGTCGAGTCATGAGTGTACATGGGCTTGGGTTAACCTAATCTCCCATAGAGTTGGTCAAGAGAGTTTTGGGTTTGGGTCACTTGACCCTATGTTTATATATATATGCACTGTAAAGGTTTGATTAAGCCAAGGAATACGAAAACCCTTTCTCCCAAGTCTTTCTCTCTCTTCTCCCTCTCTCTTCAGCTATTCTCCACGTCTCAGGAGCAAGAAACCCTAGGGTTGCTTGCCGCCAGGTCCATAGAAGGCAGAAAAAGCAGGGGAGGTGCTAGGGTTTTGAGCCCCTCCCCCTTTGTGCCGCCAACCATATTGCCTCTCCCTCTCTTGCAGCCACCCAAACATCAAGTCCAGAACTTAGAATCTCTTGCTATGAGGTTGGTATAAGTTTCTCTCAGATCTGGAGTTGATCTGAGGTCGTTTGAGGTGCGGGTGAGATCTCCATCAACAGATCTACAGGAAAGACTGCAGCAGGACAGATCTGCAAGGTCTGGTTCTATCTACCTTCTTCCCTATTTAGAATGTCTCGATTTGAGATCTACGAATTGGAAGACCTCGGTCCAGGCCTGATCTAGTTGGGTACCAGATCTTGGATTTTTTAGAGGTGATCTTAGAGGCGTTCTTCATCTGGAACGAAAGGCTGACGAAGAAGACAGCAACCAGGTTGATTTCGTCAAGGACCTTCGATCGAGTCCAGAAGTCTCCAGATTTGTTCGTTGCTGGTTCTGCTGCACCCAAGGTCTGTGGGAGGAGCCAAGATCATGCTCCAACACCTCTCAAATTTTATCAAGTTGGTAAACAAAGCCAACAACACTAGAACCACTTCCCAAAATTACATTTGATCATTGTCCACTTCTTCTTCAAGACAACAGATCATGGATCAAATATAACAAACCTTTTCAATTCAAAAATTTTTGGTACACCATTCCTGACTTTGATAATTTGATTAAAGAGTGGTGGGACAATGCACCAAGAATGGTGGACACAGCCAAAAATCTTGTGGTGAAGATTAGATTCATCAGATCCAAGCTGAAGATCTGGAATAAATGCTAGAATGAAAATATTGTATTGAGGAAGAATGAAATGAAGAAGAAAATATCATGGTTGGATGAACCAGAGGAAACGCATAGTCTATCCTCAGAAGAAAGAGCTGAAAGATTCCATTTAAAAATAGAGCTGAAAAATATTTTTAAATTAGGAAGAAATTCTTTGGAGACAGTGATACAGGATATAATGGCTAAAATACGACGATCGAAATGCCAAGTTTTTCCATCTTCATGCCAATGCAAGAAGAAGAAAGAATAGCATCCTCCAAGCTGAATATCAAGGTAAAATATTTGTTAAACTTGAGGGAATCAAACTAGCATTCAAACAATACTATTCAGACCTATTTGGAAACCAACCTACTCGAGTAAGCACCAATCTTGATTGGGAGTTATTATATAGTGGAGTTCAGGTGGATTTGTTGGAGTTGGACGAACCCTTCTCAAAGGAGGAGATCCATGCTGCAGTCTTTGGGCTGACTAGAGATAAGGCTTCGAGGCCTGATGGTTTTTCAGGATCTTTCTATTAGCACTATTGGAAAATCATCAAGATCTCAGGAAACTTTTTGAAGCCCTTTACAGTGATACAACTGAGCTTTTTTGTCTGAACTATAGTTATATAGCACTTATTTCAAAGAAGGAGGAATGTGTGAGGGTTAGTGATTACAGGCCGATAAGCCTTGTGCATGGTATTATCAAGATTTTTACCAGAACTCTATGCAACTGCCTAGCCAAGGTTATTGACAAACTTGTGTCTCGATCCCAGTCTGCATTCATAAAAGATAGGCAACTTGGTGATAGCTTCATCATTATAGCAGAAATTATAAACCATTGCAAAAACATGAAACAAAAAGATTTGGTGATTAAATTGGATTTTGAAAAGGCTTACGACCAAGTTAACTAGGACTTTCTTCTCTCACTCCTTAAGGCTCGGGGCTTTAGTGTAAGATGGTGCAGCTGGGTGAAAAGCAATCTGTTGGAGAGCCAAGTTGCTCCGATCATCAATGGCCAGCTGACTAGTTGGATATTAGCAAGAAGGGGTCTCAAACAAGGGGATCCATTATCTCCTTTATTATTTATCTTGGTGGTAGATGTTCTCAGTCGAGTCTTAACTGTCACTGATACAAAGAAGTTAATAGCAGGAATGGGCCCTCGGTAGACTTATGGGAGGATTCTATAGCAACAGTTTGCTGATGATATGTTGATATTCAGTGGGGTTGAGAAGAAATATGTCAAGAATATCAAATTTATAATCTATGCTTTCGAACTTGCGTCAGATTTAAGGGTGAACTTTGAGAAGTGCTTGATGATTGGCATTGTGATGGAGGATGCACCGAGCAGCAACTTCGCAAGAATACTAGGTTGTGTGGAATTAAAGCTTCCTATCATATATCTTAGGTTGCCACTCCATCACCGCAAATCGAGAGCTTCTGACTGGAAGTTTATACTGGACAAAATTGATAGAAGTTGGCATCTTGAAAAGGTAGGATCTTGACTCTAGCGGGTAGGCTAACGCTAGTGATCCTATTCTCAGCACAATACCAATCTTTTGGTTGTCCATTGCGCAACTCTCGGCCAGCATTGTGAGAAGCATTGACCACAAAAGATGTTGTTTTCTCTAGTGGAGAAGTGAGTCTTGCTCCAGAGGGCACTGTTTAATCAGATGCGATCAAGTATGTAGACCAAAATGCTTGGGCGGGCTGGGAGTTACAAACATTCAATTTTTGAATAAATGCCTTCTTGTGAAATGGTGGTGGAGATACTTCTAGGAGCATAGACTGAAAGGACCGACCATGGGATAATCGAGCACACCTCGATCCACATAGCACATAAACATAGTGGAAACAAGATCATTTTGTAGAGGAAAGATAACTAGAACAAGCATAGAATACAAAATAGGAGAGATAAACAAGCAATAAAAATAAGAGAAAAGAAAGCACACCAGATTTACGTGGTTTGGCTTGATTGTTGGCCTATGTCCATGGGCAAGACCTCCTCAACGTTCGTCTATTAATAATTTATGGCACAACGAAGTACAAAATTGGAGAAGAAAAATAAAAGGCTCATACATACTCTCTCTTACAAAAGAAAAATATTTTTTTATTTTTTTCTCTCAAAAGAATCTCACGCCTCTCTTATTTTTTCTCTTCTCTTGGACCCTCTTTTGTTTTATTTTTACTGCTCTTAGGCTGCTATTAAACTCTTTTGAGGCTCTCCCTTTAAATAGAGCTCGTCATCAGGTAAAATCAGATCCAAATCGTGTCAAAAATGGACTCCGAATCAAGGTAGAAATCAAAAAACCTTCCTACCATCCGATCTGCATCAAACGGTCCAAAACAGCGCACAAAACTATCTGGATCATGCCCAAATCAATTCGAAAATGCTCTCAGCCATTGGATCATCGGGAGCAAGGGAGATCATCTGATCGTGCCTTCGATCCATCAGAACTCGTGTAGACCATGAGAAATATTGAAAAAATGGACGTCGGTCTATCGTGGACCACGAGAAATACCCTGAAAATGGGTGCTTGGTCCACGCACCTATCGTGGACCGCAAAAACACAGTAGATCATGGTACGTCGAGCTCGCAAATAAGCTAGGCCAGCCCGCGCATGCTCCCACACGCACCCGCGCTGGGCCACACTTGCACGTGGGTCTGGGCCGGGCTTGGCCTGCCTACTGGGTTCGGGTCGGGCTTCATCACGTGGGCTTCAATCTATCAATTCTTTTACTTGAAGACATGTGTTGAACTCACAAGAACATCATCCCTGGAGGTCTTGCCAACCTCCCACTCCTCACATCGCTCCAAGATCGAGAGAAGCTTTACTCCAATTAAACTTCTCCCGAGTCACCGGCTTTGTCAACACATCTGCTAGATTTGCATCAGTATAAATTTCAGCAATGAGACTAGACCATCATCAACCGCATCCCTCACAAAATGATAGCGAATGTCAATATGCTTCATCCGAGAGTGAAATATCGGATTTTTCGTCATATGCAATACGCTTTGACTATCACAATTCACGCTCATCACATCTTGCTTCACCTTGAAATCTCTAAGAAGGCTCTTGAGCTAGATAGCTTCTTTGCATGCATGTGCCACTTGAATATACTCAGCTTCTATCATTGATAATGCCACCACTGACTGAAGCTTAAACTCCCAGCTAATAGCACCGTCGCCCATGGAGAACACATAGCTTGTGGTAGATTTCCTCTTATCTCGATCATCTATAAAATCAGAATCAACATAACCAATGAACTCCAAACCTGTTGAACCATAACAGAGTGAATGATCAGTCATCCCCTCAGATATCAAAGGATCCACTTTACTGCTGTCTAATGGTCACTACCTGGATTTGTCATATACTGACTCACAACTTCTACTGCTTGTGCAATGTCTGGTCTTGTGCATACTATGACAAATATAAGACTCCCTACTGCTGAAGAATATAGTACCCGAGCCATGTCAACCTTTTCTGCTTCTATATTGAGTGATTGCTCTGCTGACAGTTTCAACTGAATAGAAAATGGGGTAGACACTGACTTTGCATTTTTCATATTGAAGTACCACAGAACTTGCTCCACATATCTTTTTTGTGAAAGCCAGACCTTCCTATTCTTCCTCTCCCATAGCACCTTCATCCCGACTATTTGGTTCATGGCTCCTAAGTCCTTCATCTCAAACTCCCAAGCCAACTGAGTTTTCAGACTAATATTCGACTCCTACTATTCCCTGCGACTACCATATCGTCGACATATAACAGTAAGATATAGAAGCTTTCATTATCATAACCGCAGAAATATGTATATGATCTACCTCTAGTCGATCAAATTTCAAACTCATAATAAAAAAATTAAATCGCTTGTACCAACACCTCGATGCCTGTTTGAGACCGTATAACGATTTGTTCAACCAATAAACCAACTCCTCCTTGTCTTTTTCAACAAAACCTTCAGATTGCGCTATATAAATCTTCTCCTCCAAGTCACCATACAAGAAAGCCGTCTTTACATCCATCTGCTTGAGCTCCAAATCTATGACTGCTGCGATCGCCAAAATAACCCGAATAGTAGTAAGATGAACCACGGGTGAGAATATTTCATCAAAATCAATTTCTGGCTTCTGAGTATGTCCCTTCACCACCAAATATGCTTTGAACCTCTTCATATTTCTATCTATATCCTTCTTCACTTTATAGACCCACCGACATCCGATCGGACTCCTTTCCTTCAATAGAACTACAAGCTCCCATGTCTTGTTCTTTCAAAGTGACTCTATTTCCTCCTCTATAGCACAATGCCACTTTTCAGCATTTGTGGACTCACATGTCTCCCTGTATGAAGTTGGCTCATCCTCCTCCACTAAAGCAACATAAGCACAAATATAGTTAGCAGAAGGAATGAAGTAGTGACATAGTTCTCATACCTGGCAGGAGATCTAATGACCCTCCTAGACTGCTCAGACTCCGTTGGTGGCTCTTTCAGTGAGATAGCATCCTTAGAAGATTGCGGACACTCTGTACCTAATCCATCATCAACTATCTCGTCGTTCACTTGTGCTTGCTCTGCTTGCACCTCATCACCTGCATTAAAGAACTCAATTGAAGTAATGGCTTCATCATCTTGCTTTTTCTTGGTGCCTTGAAAAGATTCTTCATTGAAAACAACATCTCGGCTAACAACAATCTTGTGGGTAGTAGGATCCCACAACCGATACCCTTTTACTCCTTTAGCATAGCCAAGAAAGATGCACCTCCGAGAGTTCCTATCCAATTTTGTCCTCTTTTCTTTTGGAATCCACATATATGCATCACATCCAAACACACGAAGATGGAAATAATTTACTGGCTTGCCGCTGCCAAAGTTCTTCTGAAATTTTTAACTTAAAGAATTTTGTCAGTGCTCGATTGATCAAATAATAAGCCGTGCATGCAGTCTTTATCCAAAATCTCTTGTCAAATTTTACAGTACTCATCATATTACGGATCTTTTTCATGAGTGTTCTATTAAACCTCTCCACCATACCATTTTGCTGTGGTGTTCTGAGAACTGTAAGCTGTCATCGAATTTCATGCTCACTACAAAACTCATCAAACTCCTTGAAACAATATTCTCCTCCATTATCAGAATGTAGATATTTAATTTTCAAATTTTTTTTTTATTTTCCACCAGAGCCTTGAATTTCTTGAAGGTTTTAAAAATATCGAATTTTCGCTTCAGAATATATATCCAAGTCTTTCAAGAATAGTCATCAATGAAGGAGATGAAGTAGGAATACCCATCCAATGATCTATCAGGCAACTCTCAAATATCTGAGTGGATTAGCTTAAAAAATTTCTTACTCTGCTGCTGTGATAAAGAGAAAGAGATCCTTCTTTGTTTACCATAGATGCAATCTTCATAAAATTTCAGTGGCGCTGACTTGAACCCTGGAAGAAGCTCCTTATTTGATAATAATTGTAGCCCATGTTCGCTCATATGTCCCAAACATCGATGCCAAACCATCGGAGACACTATCTTTAAACTTACTACTGCTGCCTCTCCCACCTGAATCTCGTCCATCAATTTATAAAGACTACCTATTTGTACTCCTTTTATCACCATCAAACACCCTTTGGACACCTTCAATTGATCTTTCTCTTCGATAAACTTTAAGCCTTACTTATAAAATTTTTCAAGTGACAGTAGACTCTTGCATAATGCAGGAATATACTGTACATTAGAAATCGTCCAAACTATACCATCAAATATCTTGATTCGAACATCTCCCACACCAATCATAGGACAAGTTGTATTATTACCCAAATAGATAACTCCTCCATCCAATCACTTGTATGTATGAAACCACTCCCTAAAAGGAGTCATGTGAAAAGATGCTGCCAAATCTAAAATCCAATAACGTGCGAGCTCGGATCTCTCCAATGCTGTTAATGCATCTCCATCATCTGAAGTAGCTAAACCAGTTTAATTTTCTGCTACATTACCTTGAAAGTTTTTCGATTCAAATTTTGTATCAATTCCTTTAGTCCGACAATCTTTCTTTACATACCTTATTTTTTCATAATTTCAGCATTTCACCTTCTTCTTGCCATTAGACTTAGATCTTGTCTTCCTTCAATCACCACGTTTCCTTTCGAAAGGCCTGTTCCGTGCTACCATGGCCTCCCCCGAAGAGCTTTTTTGGCTAAATTTTCGCGTCATCTCTTCTATAAGCAATGATACAACAACTGACTCCATCTTGAGGATTTCAATGTGACTCAAGTTCATTATAAGATTATCCCAAGACTCCAGCATAGAATAAAGTAGAATGCTAGCCTTCTCTTCATCATCAATTCTGACATCTAGGACCACAAGCTTGCTCACAATGAAATTGAATACACCCAAGTACTCTTGAACTGATGCCTGTCCTTCATCTTTAGATTGTATAATTGCCATCTTAAATAGATTTTATTTACCAAAGACTTTCCTTCATAGAGATTCTTCAATTTTTCTCAAACTCCTTTTGCAGTAGTCACGGTCTCGATATTGAACAATACCAAATCATCCAATGCTAAATAGAGGTTCGCCATTGCCAGCTTGTCTTTCTCTTAATATTGCCCATCCGTCATCTCTTATGGTTTGTGTTCTTTCCTTGCAAAGCAATTTCACAACCATCTTTGATCAATACTGCCTGCATCTTTATCTTCCAAAGTGTAAAGTTTGATCCATGAAACCTTAGTATCTTGTATTTTATTGTCATCACCTTGTCTGCCATTGTTTCAAATCAAACCAACTTTAAAAAAATCTCCTGTGCTTTGATACCAAACTGAAAGGACTGATCGTGGGGTAATCGAGCATATCTCGATCCACACAACATACAAGTATACAAACACAGCAGAAACAAGATCGTTTTGTAGAGAAAAGATAATTAGAACAAACGTAGAATACAAAATAGGGGAGATAAATAAGCAATAAAAAAAAAAAGCATACCAGATTTATGTGATTCGGCCTGATTGTTAGCCTACATCCACGGACAAGACCTTCTCAACATTCATCTATTAATAATCTACGATACAATTTAGTATAAAATTGGAGAAGAAAAATAAAAAGCTCACACAGACTCTCTTTTACAAAAGAAAAAATACTTTTTTATTTTTTTCTCTCAAAGGAATCTTACGCCTCTCTTATTTTTCCTCTTCTCTTGGACCCTCTTTTATTTCATTTTTATTGCTCTCAGACTGCTATTAAACTCTTCTGAGGCCCTCCCTTTAAATAGAGCTCACCATCTGGTGAAATCAGGTCTAAACCGTATCAAAAATAGACTCCGAATCTAGGTAGAAATCAAAAAACCTTCCCTGCTGTCCGATCTGCATCAAACGGTCCAAAACAGTGCACAAAACCATTGGATCACTCTCAAATCAATTCGGAAATGCTCTCAGCCATTGGATCATCACCGGGAGTGAGGGAGACCGTCCGATCATGCCTTCGGTTCATCAAAACTCGTATAGACCGCGAGAAACGTTGGAAAAACAGGTGTTGGTCCATCATGGATCACAAGAAACGTCCTGAAAACGGGCACTCGGTCCACGCGCCTACCGTGGACCGCGAAAATGTAGTAGACCGTGATATGCCATGCCCGCAAATGAGCTGGGCCAGCCCGCGTGCGCTCTGGTGCGTGCCCGCGCTGGGCCGCACTCGTGCGTGGGTCTGGGCCGGGCCTGGCCTGCCTGTTGGGTTCGGATTGGGCTTCAACCTATCACAGACGACCAGGAGAATGCTACTCAAAAGTGTTATTTTGATAGCAAACCACCAAGCCAGTTCGGGAAGAATAGAGCTAAACATGCATCACCTTATTGGAGGAGCATTTTGAGATCCAATTGTTGTTCTTTAAAAGCTGCAGTTTTGTCTGAGGAAGGATGATCCAATAGCATTTTAGCATGATCATTGGATTAGCAATGGGCCACTTTAAGTAAGCTTTCCCATTGTTTTTTGCATGTCGGCAAATCAGAAAGTTTCCGTGGCCGGTCATCTCCGGAATATACACATGATAAGTATGGGAAACCTAATGATCATTGACAGATGCAGAGATGATGTACCCGACTCTCAATATGCTTCACATGCTTTCATCTTCCTGGATAATGACTCTATTGAATGGAAGTAGAATGCATCTAAAGTTTTCTCAGTGAAACAGTGCTACGCATTCTTCAGCCAGAGTGATGTCGCCTTCGGAAGATCAATTGGAGAATGCCTATTCTCAAAAAGGTGAAGATCTTTAATTGGCTAGTATACCATAAGAATTATTGACTGCCGACAACCTAAAGAAAAGGAATTGGCCAGCACCTCAAGCTTTCCTCTTTGTGGAGTGGAAGAAGAAACATTGGACCATATCGTCCTTCGATGTGAGTTTTCCGGTATGGTATGGCAACAAGTAACTGGTAAAATTCCTATGCCCCCATTGCCATCTTCTCTAGATGAATTGTGACGGTATGGAGAAGTGCCATACTTGATAGCAATCGACGAATGGCTGTGAGCTGTTTGTTTCAATAATCACTGTGTCTATGGAAGGAGAGGAATACTAAAGTTTCAGATTTGAGGCCACTTCACCGACTGTGTTCTTCAACTTTCTTGGTTTCTCACCCAAGACTGAACATTCCTTCTGATGGATGGTCATGAAGTTATTAGCCTCTCGACAATGCCATTACATAAAAAAACTCTGCTGGTTTACATTGTGACTCAGCGTTAAACAGTACCAGGATCATTGAGCGGTAGAGAGGATATGCAGGCTAAAGGCATGGCATTAGTGAGCTCCAATTTGTTTCAAGATACAACCTCTAAAAGCACCCTTCTATTAAGACCAGTTCTGCGCCTTAAACCTCATGACTTCACGTTGCATGGCTTTGCAACTGAAGCAAGCCTTTCCCCATTTGTATCCTGTACCTTAACGTAATAAACTTTATTGTCACATCAAGTAAGTGAGTCCAAAGCCACCTCTGTGATGTCCACTGGAAGCGTGGGTCCGAGGTCCATTGCATTGTAACCATACTGAATGAAATTTTGGGTGTATGGACTTCCCATTTCATCAAAAAAAAATAAAAAATAGAGGAGGTAGGAGACCCCCAAGCAAGCTCTTAAGCCTCATTCCATCGGTCTCATTCCCTTCCATTGTTCTCTAGATCTAATTGAGTGGAGCGTCAGAGGTTCTCCGTCAAAAGAACTCCACTAGAGGACTCTTTCAGGTTTATTAGTCGACTCAAGAGCCTTGCATCGGAGCAACTCAGCTCGTTTTGACCCTACCGACTCAGCCGGGCCACGAGTTCACAACAATAATATTAAACAAAAACAAACTTGCACTTG
Organism: Elaeis guineensis; assembly: GCF_000442705.2. Taxonomy (NCBI): domain Eukaryota; kingdom Viridiplantae; phylum Streptophyta; class Magnoliopsida; order Arecales; family Arecaceae; genus Elaeis; species Elaeis guineensis. The sequence continues at coordinate 132,486,946 of NC_025997.2, read as the reverse complement.
TAGGTGAAAATATCAACCCATAAGTCGGGATAAAATTTTATAGTCGGACTGATCATGAAAAAAAATTATGATCGAACATGCTTCGAAAATGTTCATCAAAAATGGATGGCCGCACGCACTTACGCACGCATTAAAATATCAAGAAAAAAAAATGAATAAATTCTAAAGATATTTAAACATCACATAACCATCTTTTTTTATGGATGTCCCAATATATGCACTTGACAGACATGATGATCCGATTATAATTTTTTCATGACCGTCCGACTATAAAAATTTTATCTTATAAGCTAGTCCCTCGCGACCACCAAAAACATCAACAAACAGTTGGCCTTCGTTGACCAACAAATATCTGAAATATACACACAGAACACTGTTAAGAAGATTCATTAAGAACACTAAAAAGCATCGGGCGCCTTGAGAGTGTGCATGCTTTATTGCCCGCATCTCAAATAATCAAGAGTTCCACACACGTCGCCTCACCACATGGTCTCATGCAAAGAGACAACATTAATTTTATGCCTTGTATAGATAGATATGGATGACCATTTAATTTAAAAATCACATCATTTTCAGAGAGAGAGAGAGAGTGAATGGAGTTTTGTATTCTACCCGGCTTGCCAATTTCTTATATAACTGAAAAGTGAGTTTATCTTTCTTAAGGATCAAGCAGCATGAAAGCAATTGATGGAGCTTTTCATAGTCTCTCGTGCTTACCAGGAAGGCAACCAACAGCAGATTGCATGCCTCCCAAGCTCTCACAATATTTTATACTCGTTGAACCGGGTCATTGCGGCAACAATTTCAAAGCATTCTGGTGGCTGATGCTATGCTGGTGCATTTCCAAAAAGATGGAGTTTATCTTATCTAGACTAGTGTTTCTACTTCATTATACTTTGCTTTGTAATTGATATGCATGTAATCAATCTACTTATTGTAGATAAGGCATGATAAGTAATTTCTAAAAGATTTGGATCTAGGCGTTACAGTTCAACTATCTAAGAATCCAATAAGAAAGGAGATTATAACATACATATTTGAATTCTGAGCTGGATCTAGATAAGAAAAGAGGTTGTGCAATTCTTAATTTCTGCCTCCAAATCGTGATGGATCCATACTCTCTTGACTATATAAATAGTTCAAGTGACCCCAAAAAGATATGCTTCAAAGGGAGAACTCATATAGCTCAAAACTCTTGTGACGAGAAGTTCTAAGCCCTCATCCATCATTTGTTCTTTTTTTATTACCATAAGCAGGTTATAAGGTGCTGAGACTGAGGTAAAGATCAAACCAAAATGAAGGCCAACCGAGTTGAATACCAAGACTAAAGTGGAAAGCCAATAATGAGGTGAGAAGATCGAGGTGAAGATCAAATGAGGTCTAAGTCTGAGAGCTCTCAAAGGCTAAACTTCCAAAGGCCAAACTCTCAAAGCCAATCTGAGAAGACTGATATGAAAAGACTAACCGGACAAGGCTAAGATAAAAATACTGAGGTGCAATGACCGACCTAAAACTGCCGAGGTGAAGGCAAATTAGAATCAAGCCAATAAAAAAGGGGCAATATTTACTTTAATATTCTCTTATATTTTTTCTTTGCTGTTGTTATTCCAAAGCTCTTTCTGACTTAGATATCGAAGAGCTCGATCAGAGCTAATCTAGTAAGCTTTTCACTTCTTTTTGTGTGTGGATCAATATTCACGGATTGACCAGTGCCCTCCAGGCCATCATAATTAGGTAGGATTTTAGCATCAATAGAATGTTGCTAGAAAAAGGGCATAAGAATGTATCCTATCTTCTTCGTCCGCTAAAGCTAAGCAACTTTGGCAACAAATTTGCTATCGATGCATCTGTGATTATCTCAAATTGCTTCTCCAAAATTTTGAACCTAGATCCATCCAAATACGAAAGCGGCTTTGACCATGTAGAAAAATTGTAGTTCAAGCTAGGTCTCGAATCGAAATTAAGTGGTGATATAACACCAGTCGAGTGGACAAAAGTCCTAGTAAAAACAACGGTTGGATGGAAGCATGTATGATTGAGTAATAGCTATCCAAAATCCCAACCAACTGAAGACCCATCGAGACCCCGATCAAAGAGCCCTTGAGGCTAAGGAGAACCCAATGAAAGAACTAGTCACTCCCGCACAGAGACCTCAGTATTAAGCAGGACCTTCATTACTCGAGCTCACTCGGTTAAAGAGTCCAAATTGGAGCAAGACTCTAAGTACTCATATAGGGACAAACCAAAATTGACTAGGACCTCGAAAAATATGGACCTCGAGTCAATGAGAAGACCTAATGAAAAGTTAGGCCCAAATGGGAAAACATGCTATATTTAATCATTAAAGTAGAAGATTGACTATGAACTGATTTGATTGAATTTAGCTACTGACCTACTTAGGTAGGGAATATAAAATAATAACTAACGAGTCGAGGCCAAAAGTCCGAGTCGGCCATAATACTTTGAGCCTCTCAGAGCTTACTGCTAAAAGCATCTCGATCTCACTTAGCTGACCTCAAATACATGCATTACAAAAAATAAGATACAGACACCAACAAAATTGCTTTCAGTTCCACTAAAAATGTTTGATCATAAAATATGCCAACAAGCAATTTGACTACTTTCTTCATTTGAGCAAAAAAAAAACTCAAACTCGAAAGTGGAGGATATATGATATGGTATGAAATCAATCTATCCATCGCAAATGGACACATGGCAAGCAAATTTAAACAGATTTGAATTCTAGGTGATTACAGCTCTACTATTAAGGGGATCCAAATAACAAAGGGGGTTCTAGTATATTTGAATTTCTAGTTAGATCTAGCCAAGAAAAGATATTATGAAAATCTTTTGATTTCTACCTCTAAATCCTAATGGATCTATGCTCCCCTATTTATATAAATAGGGTCAAGAGACTCCAAAAAGACCTGTTTTCAAAGGGAGAACTCTCATAACTCAAAGCTCTTATGATGAGAAGCTCTCAAGTCCTTATCCATCATTTTGTTCTTTTTTTTGCAAGTCAATATGTCTATGAGTTCTGAGACCAAGGTAAAAACTAAGCTGAAGTGAAAGTTAAAGTAAAGGCTAAGACCGAGATGAAGGCTGAGACTGAAATGAAAGCCTAAGCTGAAGTGAAGATCAAAATTGAAGTGAAAGCCAATGATAAAGTGAGAAAATCAAGATGAAAATCTAGACCATGGTACGAAGCTCTAGGTCGAGCTCCCAAAAGCCAAATTCTGAAGGCCAATCTAATAAGACCGAGGTAAAACGACTAACCTACAAAGTCGAGGTAAAAAGGCAGAGGTGAAATGACCAATCTAAGAAGGCCGATGTGAAGGCAAATCAGAATCAAGCCAATCAGAAAAGCACAATATTCAATTTTAATCTTTTCTTTTTTTTTTTACTATTGCTATTTCAAGCTCTTTTTGATTTAGGCATAGAAGGGCTTATCCGAAATCAATCTGACAAGCTTTTCGCTTTTTTTGCATCTAGATCATTGTCTCTCTACAAAATGATCAGTGCCCTCTAGACCCCTATAGTTAGATAGGATTTTGATATCAATAGTAATAAAAAAATTAAAAAAAAAAAGTAAAGTTATCCACCCATGAAGAGATTGGCGATTTCCTTCACCTCTTTCCGAACACCACCCCAAGATCATTTAGAGCAATCCAAAGCCTCCACATCAAAGATCCAAGGCTACCTCATCCTACCAATCGCAGCAAAGCACTCTCTAACACCCCCTCATGCACCCTCACCTAGATAAGACCCTGCTCAATGAAGTTCAAGAGATAGCAAGTAGTACTTTTTAGAGACTATAGTTACTTGCAAGAAGAGATAGAAAGAGGTAGAGAGAGGGAATAGCTCAATGGGCGGAAGTAAAATAGAGGATGGTGTGGCCCTACAATGTCCACCACATGACCGAGTGAGAGGGAGAAGGGGAGAGGAAGAGAGGAGAAGCAGACTATTAAGACAGCATGGCCTTGATAACTCACAGCCATCCATTTTACCTACTAGCCAAGCTACCATCCGCAAACATCTATTAGGATAATACGATGGTGAAACTTCCATCTCTCGTGACTCTTTTGTTGACGTTAAAAACTCGTGAATGTTGTCTCAAAATTTAATTGCAAAGGCGAGTGCTGTTGCTGGGTCGGCTTCCGACAAGTTCATTCTGAGGAGCCAAGGTATGGAGATCCAACCAACTTGTCCATACTATAAATTGGAGAATGAGATAATGGAGCATATTTTATTTTTGTGCCTGAGAGCCAGATAGATTTGGTATCTAGCATGACTGCATCAGCAGTTCATCCACACAGTAGATCCAACTCAGGTTGGAATATATACGGAGAAGTGCTGGAGATGCTATTCTTGATACAACGGGGACCTATGATGCTTATAAAAATATCATATTTGGCTAACCCAGAATAGCCTAGTATTCGAGTCCAAGAGAAGCTTAGTGAGATTTATCAAAGCTCATACTCTGACTGTGGAGATGGCTGACGTGAACTTCAAGCCCCCAAAAATCTGGGACTTCCATTCTACTCATGTAGCCATCCAATGGGTATTCATCGCTTGGAAGCCCTCTCTTTCGAGGTACTTGAAGATCAATTTTGATAGCAGTATCAGGGATAGATAAGGTGGAACGGGCTTTATGATTTGTGGACCTAACTCCAAGCTGATAACTATCAAGAGAAGCCATCTCTTCACACCTATGATATCTGAGGCAAAACTATGTTCTGTTCGGGCTAGGATTACGTATGTTTGGCGAAACCTAAGAGCTGACCATCTTGTCATCGAGGGCGACTTGGCCACGATTGTGACCTAGATTTAGGACGGTACTCGGGAAGATCACGCTCACCCCTTTCTATAGGATATATTCATGTTGTCGTCAGATCATCTTGTGTGTATAACTAGAAATGATTTTCGAGAGACGAACACTGCAGCCAATTGGATGATAGCCTATGTTGCAAAGCACTCGAACGGATCTTTTTGGATTGGGGGCTAGGAATTAGCCCCCTCAAGACATTTTGTTTTCTGATTGTATTCACATAAGAATTATTTGAATGTATCACTCTTTATCAAAAAAAAAAAATGTTATTCACTGGCATCTGATTAAAATACCGTGCATATTGTTTAAATCAGCAAGACCGAAGCAGCTCATCTAGGGAACAAAGTGCAAGAAACTTTCTGTAATGCCAACATTCACCGAATAACAATATGAATTTGATGAAAAGAA